>NC_056732.1:1249232780-1249375280 GCF_019279795.1 Protopterus annectens | reverse complement strand
TCACAAGTGGCTGACTTATTGTTTATCTGAAATACAAATGAAGTCTATCCAACAGTAGGGTATTTGTACTGATATTAATTTAGTCTAGGTAGTTATCATTAACAAATTTAGGAAATGATGGTAGTTATCATTAACAAATTTAGGAAACGATGGTAGTTATCATTAACAAATTTTAGAAATGATGGTAGTTATCATTAACAAATTTAGGAAATGATGGTAGTTCTCATTAACAAATTTAGGAAACGATGGTAGTTATCATTAACAAATTTAGGAAATGATGGTAGTTATTAACAAATTTAGGAAACAATGGTAGTTATCATTAACAAATTTTAGAAATGATGGTAGTTATCATTAACAAATTTAGGAAATGATGGTAGTTCTCATTAACAAATTTAGGAAACGATGGTAGTTATCATTAACAAATTTTGGAAATGATGGTAGTTATCATTAACAAATTTAGGAAACGATGGTAGTTATCATTAACAAATTTACGAAATGATGTGCATGATTGGTGTTCGATGCACTGGTTTGCCAATGGCTGGATAATTGAAGTCTCCTATGATTATCATCTAAGGCAGGTATAATTTCCAGTGGATCAAAGTTTATAGCAATGTCATCATCAGATACTGATGGAGATTTGTAGTTAGCAATAATGTGATAATCTTGTTTAATGTCTCAAGAATTTCCATAGGTTCTAGACTGGTATCATGTTTTAGATATAAATTTGTGACAGAAGATGAGCATTTAGTTTTTGTTCTAGTAAGTTGTGAACATTAGACAGCCTACAGTGGTGGGGGAGTGCTCAAAGGGCTCAGCTTTGGCTTTTGAGTACATAACTGTTAGGCTGTTTTCTGAGATCCGTTTAAAGATATGGAGGAAGTCTTCCTGAAAAAAAAGTGTTTGAAGGATGTTTTGCATTATATGATAAGTGAAAAATAAAGAGATTCTCAGTATAAAGTATCAATTTTATCAGATGAATCTGTTAGAAGATAACTAATAAAGAATGTGAAAATAATATGGGTCAGCACAGAATCTTGAGAAACATCTATAGTAAAGAATAATCCTGCAGATGACAGGGTATCACTAAACTTAATGTGGAAGATTATATTACTAAGCCAACATTGCTTAGAAGATTAAGAAGCAGGCTGTATTCCACAGAGTCAAATGCTTTCCTAACATATGATAATTGGTCCTGTAAAGCAAACATTATCCATGTTACAAAAAATAAAAAATAAGATACAGAGCCTGCCAGGCTGAAAGGCAAAAAAATTCTTTATTCACCAAAAATACAGGTAAGCGCTTTCGCGATTAACTTATCGCTTCATCAGACAAACTAGTAAATCCAGTAAAAAGACAACATACGTTTATATCCAATAACAGCCAATCAAATATTAAAACCAATTAAACACCTTCTAAAACATTGGTACATAATATGTAAAAGATGCAAGACTGTCCGGAGTTTGTTAATGACAAAACAGATTGCATGAAAGCATTTTAGCTTATGATAAATGTTTGCAATCTGCTAAGATAAAGAAATTGCAATATGATTTGCATGATTTCCAGAATAATGCTGTCTTTGCCTGGCGGAGGGAAGCAGCTATGCAGCTGGGAAGTACTGTTATCAATCACCCACAACCGGAACCAATTAGAGAATGCCCTAAGGTCATCGGAAATTCCATGACATGAAGACTGGGAATATCGCAGGATTTAAACTTGCCTGAACCTGCCCATCTACAGCAAGCTACTAATGCATCCATAAGTGCCTCTACCAGCTCTAATATGGTTCACTCTCCGCATTTTTTTGGCTAATGCCACTATTAATGCATCTGAAGTGGATATAACAGCAGGGTTCCAGGTACTAGAAGAGCAGTTTTTTTTTAGCAGAGAAGACCAAAGTAACACATTTTTCCTTACCAAACCCCCTGCCTTACAGGAGCAGATCATGCAGTTTAGGCAGGAAGGGGAAGGTCAGAACACGGACACCATACAACAAACAGTGAATAAGTGCCATTTTTGAATACAGTTGGTTTTCAACATATCTTCCATTGAATTAACTTCAGCTCAGTTATGTTTACTTAACAAGGTTTTATCATTTATTCCAGCTAGTTGAGCAGATCCAACAGAAGTACTTAAAGACCTTAGACTGCTTGGTAGATGTTTAACATTAAAAAGAATGTTTGAAGGTAGTGTTCCTTCTGAATCGAGTATATTTAAAAAAAATAGTACTTTTGTTCCAATACCTCACCCTACAGTACAGGTTTTTATTGATTTATGTGAGACACAGTTTTGTGAGCTAATTCAAGATGGTACCAAACCTGACTTCATTAATATGACACCACATGATTTTGCTGCTTTTAACAAGTTGAAAGAGATGCACTCAGTGGAGGTTAGACCTGCTGATAAAGGTGGTAGCATAGTTTTACAAGATAAAGACATATGTAAAACAGATGAGGAAGTTACTTTATGATGTGAATACATATGCATGTATTTCTGGCAACACTGTGAATGACTTAATAGAAAAAGTTTCATTTTTAGTTTTTGACTTGTTCATGATAGGCTTAATTAATGGAGATCTTTTTAAATATTTTAACGTTGATCATCCATTGATTCCAACCCTTTATGACCTTCCTAAGATCCACAAGGATCTAACTTGTCCACTCATGTGGCCAATAGTCTCGGGAAAGGGTTGGTGCATGGAGCCAATATCCATATTTGTTAAAAGAAACCTTGAACCCCTTGCTGGAAGACTGTGACACTATACTGAAAGATACAAATTCTTTCTTAGAGAGATTGCACTTAAGGTGTGTAAATATTGTAGATGAGTTTATGTTTGTCACGCTTGACATTGAGTCTTTGTTTATGGTGATCCCTAATAATTGGAATATCAAAAATATTAGGGGATTTCTGAATGACAAAAGATGTTTTTCAGATAAAAAAGTGAAGTTCATTTGCTCATCTCTTGATATAGTGCTGGAGAATAACATTTGTGGTTTTGAGAAAGAATTATTTTTGCAGAAGGTCGACATAGCAATGGGCACCGCCTGTGCCAAGAGCTACACCAACCTAGTGTTGGTACAATGGGAAACTACCAACATTCTGTCAAATAATGTTTTTCACCAACATATTCTCTGGTATGTTTGTTTTATGGATGACCTGTTTTTATTATGGCATGGCACTTTGGATGAATTGAAGGCTTTTATTGTCTATGTGGATACAACTACTGGGTTTCTAAGGTTCACTTACAGTTACTCATTTGACAAAATTGAATTATTGGATGTCAAACTTAGTAAGACTGATTTGAGAAATGTATCTACGAGTATATATAGAAAACCCATGAAGAAAAATATTTATTTACATAAAAACAGCATCCTGCCCATGTTTCATGCAATGGAAAAGGTCAGGTTTACCACTTGATGAGACTACACAATGATGATTTGCAGTTATGAGAGGCTTTAGGCTCCCTTAAGGTAAAATTTTTAAGTAGGGGCTATAAGGAAGAAGAGGTGGATTAATTTATATCTAATGCCTGGAAGGAGAGGAAGGGTAGGTGAAAGCCTTTTTTCACAGATAAGGTGGTAACTACCATAGGTAATGCTCCCAGACTGAATAATGACACATTTAGGATTTCTTTATAGTACTCGAGTGACATCAATAGTTATTACAGCATTATTAAATGTAATTGAAGTATATTACACACTATAGATGAGTTAAAAAGCATTATAAGTGACACACCATGCTTCTCATTTAGAAACAATAAATCTCTTAAGAAACATCTATGTTATAAGACTCAACAGTATGTGCCCGGGGTTGAATCTAGCAGATTGGGTACATTTGCATGCAGAAGGTGTTCAGCATGTAGATATATTTACACTGCACAGTTGTATATTCATCCCACGCTTAGGTTCAGAATAGAACTTGTCTTTTATGCAGACTGCAGATCCATGAACATAGTTTACTTTGCTTTCTGCCAGATTTGCCATGCCTTTTATATAGGGAAGACAAACAGATGTCTAAAGGACAGGATTTTAGAACATTATAGAGATATCAAGAATAAGAAAGATACAAATGCCTTAGCACAACACGTTATGCAGAGTGATTTTGAACACACCTTTAAGTTCATGTTTTTACAGGTTTTAGACATCAGCATGAGAGGTGGGGACCTAGTTAATCAGACAGAAGGAGCAGAACAGAAATGGAGCCTGCTTTTTAATGCTGAGAAAACACCAGGCTTAAATGGGGCTTTTACTCTAAAGCCCTTTTTGAAGTCACGCCCTTTGAAACATTAAGAATGAATGTTCTTATATGCATTTAATAGGAATTTTATGTATGTGTTTTTAACTCATGCTTATTAGAATTTTTTAGTATGTTTTACTATTTTATATTTAGGTTGTATCTTTGAGGACACTCCCCGGACAGTCTTGCATTTTCTGCATATCATGTACCAATGTTTTAGAAGGTGTTTAATTTGTTTTAATATTTGATTGGCTGTTATTGGATATAAATGAAAGTTGTCTTTTTACTAGTTTATCTGATGAAGTGATAAGTTAATCGTTAAACTGCTTAGCTGTATTATTGGTCAGTAGAGAGTATTTTTGCCTTTCAGCGTGGCAGGCTCGGTATCTTATTTTTTATTTTTTTTTGCAATTGTTATAGTTGCTGTGCCGTTTCCTGTGCCTGTTTTTGTTTGGTTTATTATCCATGTTACCATGTTTGCATTAGTGGCAATTTAAAGAGTGATTGAAGTATTAAAATCAGGAAGAAAATCATGCAGTCTTGGTAATAAAATAGAATTGCCGTGGAACAATTGCATTATTTTACTATAGATTAGTTTCGGTAGGGCTTCACCAAAGGAAAGAAATAACTGAAATTGGACGGCAGTCATGAAGTAGTGCTAAGTTTATGTATTAAAGTGATAATTTCAATAGACAGGGTAATGTTGACTATATACCCAAGTAGTTATGATATATAGCTGGCAGCTTTCTTTATATATCTTGGGTGAAGATTGCTTGGAGATTTAAGCAATTTGTTAGGAAATTTAACCTTCTGAAACCACCCTATAATTGCTTGTGTTCTGAAAGTGAATGCAAGGAAGAGATTATTTTGCACTGGAAGGTCTGGAGTGGGAATGAATTGTTAGCTTGAGTTGTGGAGAATGGATAGGAGAAGAATGTTTTCAGAACCTTGAAAGAGTCTTGATGTCTAGGAGTGTAATTTTGGGTATCCTTGAGTTGAAGAGAGATGTTATGTTTATTAATGATTAGTAGTCTAACTTCTCTCTAAAATATTTTTTTGATTTAACAGCTTTAGTTGCTATTATTTTTGGGGTACTGTGTGATTTAAAGCACTTAGGAAAGATTTTATTTGGTTTGTTTCCATGTATGCTAGGTCATGATCATTGTCGCATTTGGGCTTTTAGTTCTGGCAGCTCTTTCCTCTAAACCTGTTTGTTTATAGAACACAGTGCATTGTATAATGGTTATTGGGTGAACTGGAAGCATTATAGTGGAAACATAGTGGAGGTTCTATATTGTGCAGCTTATAAGCAAAGGGATTGCGACTAGATCTAGAGATGCCATTGTCCCCTCTATGCAGCCCTCATTAGGCCAGTCATTGAAGATAATGTACCCTTTGCCATGTCCGGACACATGCAATGACTGGAACACTTACTAAGAGGATACAAGGCCTAAACCACACTATACTAAGTATACTACGGACTGCTAAGAGATGACCTTTGTCTCGCATACAAGGCATCCTCTGACCCTATGCTGATGGACCTACTGCACATCAGCAAGTCATATTTCATCAGAAATACACAGTGCAGAGACCTACACCTCTGTTGCAGCATGAACAGAACAGTTTGGAGGAACAGGTGTATCTCACAGATAATACCACTGCTCTGGAACAGACTCCCCATCAATGAAAAACAAAGCTCATCCCTGATCATTGTCCATATTCAACCACAACTTGGAATCATGTATAGGCAATAGAAAATTTACTCCAGGACTGCCCTTTATACTACTAATGGACAGAGGTCGCTCTTAAATGCTTTATCATTTGCATGAGTCTCCTCAAATTACCTAAGGTATGATTCCAGTTATTCTCACTACAGGTGATATATAATTATCAACCATGGGATGACTAAAGCCATTGCAAACAGAAGAAGTTAATTCAAGCACCAAAGGGAAATTGGCAAGATTTAAAATAGCCAGCAATGGCTGCCAGCATAGTACTTAACTATAAACTGGTAAACCTATGAAAGATGAGATATGTTCTTGTATATAGAAACTTATCAGCTGAGCTGAAGTAAAAAATAGATTTTCCTTGTTATAAGGGCATTGATGACAATAAATGAGAAAAATGAGAAATAAAACAGAGGCAAGATGAAAGAGAATTAGACACAACAAAGGTTGGAAGACATTGTTGAGGAATAGTATTTAACACTGTCTAGAAATGAGTCATAGGATAGGAGGAAATTGGGAAGGCTTGACAAAGTGATGAGTTAAGAGAGGTTATACAGGGTAATTGTAGAGAAAATGCAAAATTTGTTTTGTCCTAACAATATAAGTTGAATCAAGATTGTGCATCAATGAGGAAAACTCTTTAAAGATTTGCAAATCAAAGGGTGCAACTGAAGAACCAATAAACAATAATGGTTTATTGTTTTGGTGTTAATAAAGATTGTTGCTTCTTCAGAATTACTTGGTACCGCTATTTAATACAACCTATTGGATTATTATTGCTGCTGGCTTTCGGGTCCTGACTTGCCGGGTTGGTTTGTTCTTTGAAGATTTGATTGAAATTTGCTAAGGAGGAAGGCAGAGAATATATACTTATATATGTGTATGCAAATATATATATATATATATACATGGATGTGTCTATATATGTATATATATATATATATATATATATATATATATATATATATATATATATATATATATATATTTACACATATATGTATGTGTGTTTGTGGGTAAATGTGTATATGTATGTATATATATATATATATATATATATATATATATATATATATATATATATACATGTATGTGTCTATAACTATAGCTATGTCTATATAAATATATATATATATATATATATATATATATATATATATATATATGTGTACATATATAAATATCTATATCTATAAATATATATATTTACATATGCACATATATGTATGTTTGTGTGTGGGTAAATGTGTGTGTATGTGTATATATATATATATATATATATATATATATATATATATATATATATATATATAGTTCCCTATCAGAAGCCTGAAACACTATAAGCTTGAAAATCAAAATCCTGAAACCAAAAGCCTGAAAATTCAAAATCCCGAAAACCCAAAATCCTGAAACTCAAAATCCTGAAAACACAAATAATGCTAATATGTCACTATAAAGACACTAATATCTACCAACTGACCCTGACCCTAACCCTAACCCTAAGGTCCGTCAATATCGCACACTCACCTGACCCGCGCCCTAACCCTAACTCACTTAAACCACCCCTAACCCCAATATTTGTCACTGTTGCATACATGCCTAACCTGCGCCCTAACCCTAACTCACTTAAACCGCCCCTAACCCTAACATAAAACCAACCGCACACTCACCTGAACCCAACGCATGACCTAACACCACAGGGCTAACAATAGCAAAGCCACAATGACGTCAGTATGTCCATTTTGTGTTTTCAGGATTTTGAGTTTCAGGATTTTGGGTTTTCGGGATTTTGAATTTTCAGGCTTTTGGTTTCAGGATTTTGATTTTCAAGCTTATAGTGTTTCAGGCTTCTGATAGGGAACTATATATATATATATATATATATATATATATATATATATATATATATATATATATATATATATATATATATATATATATATATATATATATATATAGATAGATAGATATGCAGACACACACAAGTGTGTGTGTGAGTGTGCTTCTGTTGGTCAGAATCAATTAAATCCCTAGTGCCTCACATGAAACATTAGATCATCTACTCATTTACTTTTTACTTGCTTGTTTGATAGACATTCTTCATAGGCATTGCATGATACAGCCAAAACTTTGGCAAAATGTGCTGGTAAATGTTATGTCCCAGTCACAGTAACCCCATTCTGATTCTATGATGCACACAACTGTGTGTAGTCACCTGTAGCTGTGGTATGATTCCTGTTGTATCATTAACAACTCATAATGTTCAAGTTCATTTGTGTTACTGCTCTTCTGCGTACAATATGGTGGGATGTTAGACTCCTACTACAGCTAGGTCTCATTTAATCATTTACCTTTTCAGCTGGACAGTTGTAGTCGACTCTTCTTCTCCCTGCTCCTTCTCTCCCACTCACTTAATATGCCTATAGTACTGATTTTCCTGGGGTGTACGTATACTAGTAAGGGTTAACATCTACTAGCCATTCTTGGCTTGTATTGTCAGGCTCCGGATTGCATTGCATAAGCGGAAATTCCTTAAGATTCCAAGAGCAGGCTAAGTTATTTCTTACACTTATTTCACTGAACTGCACTTCTGAAATGCTTATAATTGTGCTATACAGTTGATTTACTATATTTTTGCACTGTTATAAAGCTTTTTTTATTGTTTCACTGCATTTATGTACTGTTTTAAACTGTTTTAACATTACTTAACTGTAAACTGCTTTTTCATACAGAGAGTTGTATTTTCTGTTTGTGAGTGCTCTATCCGAGCTTTTCTGTGCATTTTTGTCTGTTACGGTTAAAAGCATTCTCGAGTCTGCTCCTTGATCTGTTTAAAACTTTCATTTAGTGGCTACAGCTAGGAACTGTAATTTTTCCCACCCGCCGTCCCTAGTGTTGTGTGTTCTTATACTTGGTGGCTTTGCAGTTGCCTGCCCATACTGCATATTTGATCTGTGACACTCCTCCCAGTCTAGTGTCATTAGTTCACTCAATCTAATAGAGAACATTTGTGAAGGCCAACCCACTCAGATTCTTAACATTGAATTAACTTCTGTTCCAGCTTTCACCATTTCCACTTTACTGGAAAAAAAAAATTCTAAGCTTGCTTCCCCCTTTCCTGTGGCAGGTCAGATATGGATTTGCTGTGTCCAGGACTGTTTGTGAGCTCCTAACCCCCCCCCCCTCTTAACTGGGGTTAAACTATTCCTGGTGCCATGTGGTCTGTTCTTCAAAATTTCCCTTGCAACTAGCCAGCTTTTTAGTTTTAGCACTCATCTGTTTCTTTGATCTCAGCACTTGTTCAGAACTCATTGTAAGCACTAAATAAGTTACAAATTACTACAGCACTCAACTTTCCTCACTTCTCTAGAGGAAAACAGTTTTTAGTACTTAATAAATAAACACCTATTCAGGCATGTCTAAAGGTCAGCTCCCGGTGTTTTCTCCTGTCTACCTGATGAATCAGGGCATCTTGGGACAATGCAGCATTTGCCTCATGTACACAGACAACCCTCTCCTCCTACCAACCAACACTATGACCTGAGAGAGATGCACTTATATAGCCAAACTGGAAGCAAAGCTCTCTTCACCAAAGACTGGCCTAGACAGTCAAGAGGAGAAGGTAAACACTTGCACCGCACCACACTCATCACATAGTCCCTCAAAACCTACACCACCAAAACACACACACAGAACCACAAAACACACACCTACATTCACTGAGGCTCTCAGAACAAATCTGCCTAAACAACAGAGTCCAAAGCAGAAATGCAAGCAACCTCCACCCCCCAACACAACCCAAATGACACATAGCCCACATACTCAGTGTGCCACTCAACTACATCCCATAAGGCATAACGTACCCAACACTCTAGTCATAGGTGACTCTATAGTCAGGCACACTGATGTTCCACTCACCAGGCTAAACAAGGAAAAAGTTACTGTCAGCTGCCTGTCAGGTGCCAGGATCCACCACATAATGCATGCACTCAGGTCACTCCACAACAAGTACAAATATGACTCTGTCATTGTCCATGTTGGTGTGAATGACCTGAGACGTACCTCCCTGGACTACATGAAAAGAGACATGAAGGATCTCTCCGATGTTGTAGCCCAGGCCGGTATGACCCTAGCCCTGAGTAGCATCCTGCCATCACCCAGAATGACACCACAGTACAAGGACAAAATGATTGACTTTAACAATTGGCTAAGCTTCTGGTGTCATTCTAAGGGAATCCAGTATCTGTCTGCCTGGAATGACATGATCGACAGACCACGCTGCTTTGCCAAATATGGTCTGCACCTGTCGCCCTTGGGATTCCGGATACTGGCAAAGGCTCTTGCCACCCCTATAGTGCCTTTTTTAGGCAAGGTTCAAATGATAAATTCACCACCGTAACAGGTACAAGCAAGCAAAATCTGAGGGTAATGCTACTCAATGCTAGAAGTCTAAACCTCAAAATGCACTCACTCGAGGCACTCCTTAAAATAGAGAACATTGACATCTGTGCAGTGACAGAGACCTGGTTTAAAGCTCCAGAGAGCACCCCTGCATTACCAAGCTATAATTCATACCACACCTTTTGGCCACCAAAACCAGACCGAAACACTAAAGGTGGAGGCGTGTCCATATTCATTGAGGATATCCACACCTCCAAGCTAGTTGCTCAGCATAATGCATCCGAGATTATCCAAAATCAACTAACTCTTGGCAAAACCGCAATCCAGATTATAGCTTGCTACAGACCCCCCACCATGCCCCAGGATTCCCACTCCTCTTTTCTTGATACACTGGAAAATATTAAGGTACAACCCAACATTCTAATAATGGGTGATTTCAACTACCCTGCCATTAACTGGGAAAGCTACTCATGTACCAACTCTTTTGCTCAACGTTTTCTATAAATCCTCAATTCCAGCACTTTGGATCAACTTATCCACACCCCCACCAGGGTCAGCAATATCCTAGACCTGGTCATCACCAACATGGTGACCAGTGTTCCACACCAGAGGTCAGCTCCTCGTTGGTCAGATCCGACCACAAGCTAATCACCCTAGACATCCACATCCCGCTCCCACCCCCCATTAGGAAAACAACCGTAAAACATGTCTCCAAAGCCAACTTCATGCTTCTTAGGACAGAAGTGGCAAACTTCACAACACCCATGCAGATGGACAATAGAGGTACGACTGCTGAATCCTACACAAATGCACTTTATAAGAACTTACACGAGTGCATGGATCATGCTATCCCTAACAGAATCAAGATGCTATCCTCCAAAAAAAGGAAGCCAATCTGGTGGTCTTCTGCCATAAACAAACTCTACAACAGAAGAAAGAAACTGTTGCAAAAAAGAGTAAAATCCCACGATTGGAGGAACTCCCTAGTCAGCCTCAGTAAGAAGCTGAGATCCCTCATAAAATCCTCCAAAGCTAGTTATGAAAACAAAATTGCCACTGATTCTAAAGACAACCACAAAGCATTCTATAGCTATGTCAAAAATCTCAATGGCAACACTTAGATCTGCTCTGAGTTACAACACAAAGACACTAAATATACAGAACCAACTGATATTGCCAACATCCTGGCAGATTGCTTCAGTGCTAACTTTACCCCCCTCTCACCCCATAAATGGCCCATCTTTATACCGGAAGAATGCAAATTTCCTGTAATCACGGCTGCACAGGTAAAAACTTCACCCTCCAAAGCCAAGAACACAGCATCCATGGGACCTGACAACATCCCAGGCTGCCTTCTACATGAACTACAGAATGAACTGGCACCCCACCTAAGTACCATGTTTAATCATAGCCTCACCTCAGGCTTTGTGCCCATTGAATGGTGCACCGCAACAGTTATCCCACTCCACAAAGGGGGTGCCACAACAGACCCCGGGAACTACCGCCCCATTAGCCTGACGAGTCTCATCTGCAAGGCCATGGAACGTATCTTCATGGAACTCATAAACAAAGACATTGGAGATCTCCAAACTCTGAACCCCACACAGTTCTGGTTTGTAAAACGCAGATCATGTCTCCTAAACCTGATAGACTTCTTTGAAGTAGTCACCAAAGCCATAGATGAGGGTAAGGTGGTTCACACAGCCTATCTAGATCTCGCCAAGGCGTTTGACACCATCCCCCACTCTGGAATTATAGATAAACTCACTAAACTAGGTATAAATCCCTATGTCACAAGATGGGTTGCCAACTGGCTTACTGACAGAACCCACACTGTGAAAGTAGCAGACTCCAAATCAGACTTCAGACCAGTGACAAGTGGAGTACCACAGGATTCAGTCCTGGGTCCACTCCTGTTTGGTATCTTCTTCTCTGAAGTACAGGCTAACACAGAAGGTCTTTGGCTAACTAAATTTGCAGATGACTGCAAACTAGGAGCCATAATTGAAACTCCTAACGATGTGGACATCCTACAAAAGGGCCTCACTGAGACAGATGCCTGGTGTCAAAGACATGGTCTCAAGCTCAATGCCAAAAAGTGCATTGTCATCCCCTTTGGTAAAAACTCTGTACCCATGAACTACCACATAGGCGGTAGTCTACTTAACACCGAAAGTGTGATAAGAGACCTTGGAACACAGGTGGACAGTAGTCTCTCCTTTGATAATCACATCGCCACAGTGGTCAGGAAATCCTTCTACATGGCACACCTCATCACAAAAGGTTTCTCATCCAGAAAAAAAAGAGGTAATTGTTCCCCTCTACTCATCACTCATTAGACCCTTTATAGAGTACACCACCCCTTTTGGTATGTACCTCACAAGACATCTACAACAACTGGAAAGGCCACAAAAGTATCTCACAAAGAGGATTATTGGCTTCAAACAGATGCCTTACGCAGACCGTCTCAAAAACTCCAGCTTTACTCCATCGCATATCACCTACTCAGAGACGATCTCTGCCTAACATACAAAGCTATGTCAAACCCAGAGCTGTTGGACATGCTCCACTTAAAGAAATCCCAATCCCTCCGAGCTACACGCTCTAGGGGCCTAAACCTTGTCACCACAATAAACAGAATATGCTGGAGGGATAGATTCCTGTCCCAGAGACTTCCCATACTCTAGAACAGACTACCTATCTTTGTCAAACAGAGCTCCTCATTAACACTATTCAAGAAAAATCTTGATGATTGGATGGGTAATAGGAAATTCACCTCGGGGATCACTTCTGTGGTTGTGCTTGACAGAGGCACAGGAAAATAATTTTCTTGGGTGGCGAAAGCCAGGGTACCTTTTTGGCTAGGCTTGTATAGGCCCTAGGGCCAATAGCCTAGTTCCTACCTATGAACCTATGAATCTATAAGGACATTTCTGTGACCTATGACTAGTACAAACACTCATACACATCTAGTGTTAAGTAGACTACCACTAAATCGTTGTTAAGTAGACTACCACTAAATTGTTAGGTATTACCATTGATAATAATCTCTCTTTCAACCAACACATAAACAACTCCATAAAACAAGTCAACAGAAAAATAGGATCCTTATATCGAATCAGACCATTCCTTACGCCATCAACCAGAACTAGGATTGCTCACTCCCATCTTATTTCTACTCTTCTTTATGCCTCACCTATCTTTACCAACCTCAAGAAAACCAACCTAAACAAACTAACAACCTGCTACAATAACATTGCCCGCTTCGCTACAGGTAACACCTACAGAACTCATCACTGTGTTAACTTGAAACAACTAGGCTGGCTAGAGTATCAGAACTATCTTGCAATCCACCAACTTACCATTGCCCATAAAATACTGTACCAACCAAATAACACCCCTATACTCTCTCATCTCATAATCCCCTATAATAATATCAACTCTCTCCGCTCATCTAGTAAGCTATTGACTAGTTCCATAAAATCAAACAACACTGCTGGTGACTCCCTTTGTACCAATTCTGTAGGTTCAAAATGGAATTCGTTACCTAGCAACATAACAAAGATTACATCACTGCCTCTCTTCAAACAAAATATTAAACTCCACTTCAAAAATCACTGGCTCTGCTCCTTTAGTAAACCTGATTAACTTCCCAATACTTCAACTCTACTTATAACTACCTCTTCTCCTTGTTTGACTCTACTCTCCACTTGGCATTCTTCTCTTCCCCCCACACTGTCTTCCAATTTGCTTCCTTGCCTGTTACTGTCCTAACTTTCTCCCTTTTTCATAATCTAATCCCCTTTTATTTATTTATTTATTTATTTATTTATTTATTTTTTCCCTTATTCTTTACACTCTTTTTCTTACCTTCCTTCCTCGTATCCATATCTGACATGTATTTTTGTATTCTCTGTATAAAACTTAATATCTTTTTTCCCTAGACTGTAACTGTGAGTGGTAGTAATTAATTCATGCACCTTTAATTTTAAAGCGTATAGCTTCTTAGTTTCTTGTAACTGTGTATGATAGTAATTAACTCTTGTAGTAATAATCTTAAATTGTTGAGTTTGTTATTATTGTTTTCACTAACATTTATACTAATATTTTTATTTTTACTGATGATTTGTCTCTATGTACTTATTTCTGTGGAGCTTTTCTCCCCGGGCCTCTACTGAAAATGGAAATTTCTCCAGCTAGACAAGCCCGGTCAACAAACGTAAAAAAATCTTCTGGTTTTCTCGAAGCTTCTAGAATTTGATATTTTCTTACTGTCCATGCTTTTAAATTTCCTTGAGCCTCAGTCTTTTGATGTAAATCACTTACTTGATTGGTCACTGTCAATGGAACACACTTGCCTTTGATGCTGGAAGACAAAATGTTTTTAAGTTCCATTCCCCCTTTAGGTGATTTCACTGGTGACACTACAATGCAGTATTAGGACAGTACTCTACTCTTATGTGTGTCTTCTTTCAGATCAGATATTAAACTGAAGGCCCATCTGCTTGAGTTGGTGTTACCACACATGGATGTAAAAGATCCCCTGGCATCTGCTACAAAGAGCAGGTGCCCTTTATTTAACACAATATAAAAACACATATTTACAGGTGCAATCATACACATTCTATTTTTTTCTTATTTTTAATGTAACAGTCTCATTGTTATTCTTCCATGACTGACCCCTAACTTCTTCTTCTTTGAAAATTATAATGTCATGTTTTGCAGTATACTTGCCAAAATCCATTTCCAATTAAACAAAATTACACACAGTCTTTCATTCAGAATAAACCATATTGCATAATCATATTCATATCTATGTTGTTTTGTCATTAATATTCTCAAAAACTTTTTTTCACAGAAGTTTTTCAGTGTTTCACCACTAGTTTACATTTTAAAAATATGTTCTGTTGTCACTTTCTCCCCATAAAGTAAACACACTCTTTCACCTTTCTTTATATATAGCATATTCCCCTTTACTGGTAACTTATATTTTAACAGTTATCTTAGGAAATACTGACACTCAGCTATTTTTGTTCACCAGTTTTTCATTACTTTAAAGGCCTTAATTACTTATTCTGGTAAATGTTGTATGGATTTACATAATAATGTTCTTTCATCACATTATTATACCACATCCTTCTTCTTTGTCTGTGTCATCAATTTTAATTTTCCATGTTAGTATTTCTTTCGTTATACTTTTTAATTTCTTCATTTACATATTCATTTTCTCTTTTCTTATTCCCATAATTTCCCACATTTTTTGTACCTATATTTAAAAATTCTTACAATTAAATTCTCATTCTCTTCCTTTTCCCACATTAAAACTCTGAACAAGTTTAAAGAAGCAAAATGCACAACTGGGTTTAGTAATCCCAGTTCCCCTTCATCTTCACTCATATGCAACACATGTATTTTCACTGGGTTTAATCTTGAGCCCAGTATGAAAAAGTATACCAATTGTACCATTTCCATTACATATCTTTTTGGGATCATATAATAATTTGGCATATATGCTAGGCTATCTTTCCTATTAATACTGAATTCACTAGACAATCTTTTTACTGCATGCTAATGTATAAAATATACACCTTAGTTTTTACCATATCAACCCAACCAGTCTTTGCCTTCTTTCAGCTTTTTCCCAGTTATGGGTCGCCACAATGGATCACCTGTCTGCTCATGACTGGCAGTGGAGTTTTTATGGTGTTGAGTTCACAGAAGGCACACATATGCATGCACTCATGCCTAGGACCAGTTTAGAGTGTCCAATCCACCTATAGCATGTCTTTGGGATGTGGGTGGAAACCAAAGCACCTGAAGAAAACCCATGTGACCACAGGGAGGACATGCAGACTCTGCACAGAAGGCACCCCAGCCGAGGATCGAACTGGAGAACCTCTTGCTGTGAGGTGGCAACACTAACTGCTGCACCACCACAGCCACCCCCAGCCAGTACCAGTACTTTATATTTATTCAGGGTCATTCCCATTTCCTTTAAATAACCATTCGGTCAGACCAACACTTCCCTCATTCCATATTTTGTTCTTAGCAACTACAACTATGTTGCTCACATATGTCAAAACAAATGATATCACCAGTTCCTTTGGCATCACATATCTAGCATTTTATAAGCTACACCATAGGACCATAGGATCATCGGAGATTACTAGGCTAATGGCCCTGGGGTCCTTACAAGCATAGCCAAGAGTTTATCCCCAAAAAAAGAAACCTCAGTCAGCACCTGGCACCCCTGTCAATGAGGGACAAAGGTGGAAAACCTGGGATAAATTTGTGGTTTCCCATCTACTCATCAAGGTTGTGCTTAAAGAGGGTCAGTGAGGTACTCTGTTTGACATGTATGGGAAGTCTATTCCAGAGACAGGGCAGCCTCTGGGAGACAAACCTGTCTCTCCAGCACGTTTTGTTGATGTTGCATATCAGATTTAGGCCTATCAATCAGGTAATGCATGAGGAGTTAGACTTACAGATATGGAGCATCTCAAGTAGGGCAAGACCCAATATTGCTTTTAGGTGAGGCACAGATCACCTCTGAGCAATCTCTACGATACCAAGTAAAGTGATAGTGATTTGATGCTGTCCATATAGGACAGGTGTTGGAGGCCATGGGTTCTCTTTGTGAGGTATTTCTGTGGCCTTTCCAGTTAGTGCAGGTGTTTGGAGAAGTATACACCAAATGAGGCATTATACTCAATTATAGGTCTAATGAGGGAGGAATACAGAAAGTTAATAACCTTCTTTTTTCTGGATGAGATCCCTTTACTTATGAGATGAACCAAGTAAAAGGCTTTTCTGATGACTTCTGCCACATGATGGTCAAATGTGAGATTGCTGTCAATCTGAGTACCCAGGTCTCTCACCACGGGTTGTGTGCTTAGGGGGTTGCCGTTGAGGTGGTAATCAGTAGGGGCCACGTTTTTGCTGAATAATATGATAATACATTATTTTGGACTTACCTTAAGGTCATGACTTTGGCACCAGTTATTTGTAGCTGTGAGACCCTCTTGCAGTATGTTAACATCATTTGGTGAGCCAATGACAGCACCCAACTTACAGTCATCCACAAACTTGGTCAGCCACAGGTCCTTTGTCTTTGCCTGGACCTCTGAGAAGTAGATGCCAAACAGTAGGGGTCCCAGGAGAGATACCTGGGTAACACCACTAGTGACAGGTCTTCTGCCTGAGGTGGTGGCACCTATTTTGACCTTGTGGGTCCTATCTGTGAGCCAGTTGGCCACCCATCTGATAAGACAGGGATTAACACCAAGTTGTGTTAGTTTCTCGATGATGCCCGAGTGGGGGATTGTGTCAAAGGCCTTGGCCAGGTCAAGGTAAGCTGTATGTACTGACTTTCCCTCATCCAGTGCCTTGGTGACAGTCTCAAAGAAGTCATCTAGGCTCACCCCTGATGAATCCAAATTGGATGGAGTCAAGTGCTTGTAGATTGCCAATGTCCTTGTTTATGAGATCCATAATAATATGCTCCATGGCTTTACAAATCAGACTTGTCGTGCTAATGGGGTGATAGTTTCCCAGGTCAGTAGTGGCACCACCTTTGTGCAAGGGGATGACAATGGCAGTTCTCCACTCTGCTGGAATGAAGCCTGTAATTAGGCTGTGGATGAATAGGGTGCTCAATGGCAAAGCTAGTTCTTGCTGGAGATGGTGCAGAATACAGCCTGGGATACAACCAGATCTCATGGAAGCTGTGTTCTTTGCCATGGACAAGACCTTTAACACTTAATCTATGGAGAAGTGAGATGTGGGATAAGTATCGTGGATGTCAACTGGGCCTTTGGGGGTGATAAGAGGTTGAAGTTTGTGCTGAACCTTTCAGCTAGCAGGTTGGCTAAGTCAGCAGGATCAGTGTAAGTGGTACTATTAAGTACTAATTTGGAACAAACTTGGGCTTTGCCTTTGACACTGAGGTTCCTAACATAACTGAAGAAAGACTTGTAATTTCCCTTTGTTTCGGGGGCTAGTTTCAACTCATAATTGGCTTTAGAGTTTTTCACTAGTGATATAATTTGCTTGTTGAGGTGGAGGAGGAAGTTTTTCCAGTTTGGAATTTGCTCCTTTTTATCCTTGGACAACAGTTTTTTTTCCTTTTGTTGTAAAGCTTGTTGATAGAGGATGTCCACCAGACAGGTTTTTGTTTCCTTGAGGAGCAGGTTTTAGTTCTGTTGGGTATGGCTGAGTCCATGCAGTTGTACAGGTGCTTGTATAACTGCTCTGAAGTACTGTTCAGAGTAGTTGTCTGCATCCTCTGGTGGGGGTGGTGGTGGTGTGAAGCTGCTAATACCCTCACTTAGGAGGCTGTAGTCAGCTTTTGGGAAGCTTTTTAGCCTGGTTATGGCTGGGGAGGGATTGCGTGGGATATAAACTTCAAATGAGACAGACTGATGATCTGATCTCACCAGGGAAGAACATACTATGGGAATAGTGCAGCAGTCTCCCATGTTGGTGAGAACCAAGTACAGTATGTTATCTCCCCATGTGGGGAATGAGACCAGCTGGTCTAGTGCATTAGAGTTGATGAAGTCAAGGAATTGTTGGGTGAGTGCATTAGTGCAGGAATAGTTCACCCAGTCTATGGTGGGGTAGTTGATGTCACCAAGGATCAGGGTATTGGGGGTACCTTGATGGAGACAAGTAGGTCCAGGTAGGAGGAGTGGGTGTCCTGAAACTTGGAAGGGGGACTATAGCTGGCTATAACTTGGACGGGTATCTTGCCATCTGTCAGTTGCACCTGGGGTAATTCCAGTGCATCATGCTGGTAAACCAGTCTGAAAGTGTGCCTGTCTTTAATGAAGATAGAGACTTCAGCAACCATCCTTAGTCTTTCTGACCTCAATTTGGGGTCAGAAAGTGTGGAATGAGGTATAGCCTGGTAAGGGTGGGGTGCTCTCTGCAACACAGACATCAGCATCTTCCAGTGTTAGGAGAGCCTCAGTGAGTGCATTTTCAGATTAAGGTACCTAACATTGAGCAGCTTGACCTTCAATTTGCTTTTGACAGATCTTTCATGTTGGAAGATTTGCCTTTGGGACATAGCCTTAAAAAAGCACACTGTGGGAGGTAAGAGATTTGACCAAGATCTGGAACCTCAGGGATGACAGGTGGAGGGGATCTGTGGCAAAGCATCAAGGCTGTTAACCATTTCATCCCAGGCAGACAGTTACTGGATCCCCTTGGAAAGACACCAGAAACTAAGCAAATTGTTGAAGTCAATCATTTTTTGTTGGTATTGTGGTATCATTCCAGGTGAAGGTAGGATACTGCTTGGGGCTAGGGTCATACCTGCCTGGCACACATACTCTGAGAGATCAATCATGTCTCTCTTCATATAGTCTGAAGAGGTACTTCTCAAGTCATTCACACCAACATAGACTATGAGAGAGTCATACTTGTACCTATTGTGGAGAGACTTAAGTGCGTGATGTGGCGGATTCTACCACCTGACAAACAGCTGACTGTGACCTTATGCTTGTTGATCCTGGTGAGGGGGACATCAGTGTGTCTCACTATTGAGTCACCAATGACTAGTATGTTTGGTTTATTGTTATGCCTTATGGGCTGCATTGTTCTATTGTTATCCCTAATGGGCTGTGTTTGTGAGACACTGGTGTGTTGACTACTGTGTGTGATGTGATTAGTGTTGTGTATGGAATGTTTGTGAGTGTGTTTTGGGGTCTGTGCTGTTTAAGTAAGTTTTTGTTGAGGACCCCTGAATAGGTGGGTGTGTGGCTCTGTGATGTTGTTGGTCTGGTGTTTGTGCTGGCAATCTCCTCTTTGTCAGGAGTACTGAATGTGGTGTGAGAGAGCATGGATTCCGGCTTACTGATGTAGATGCATCTCTCGCAAGTTGAAAAAGTATGTGCTAGGAGAAGGGGACTGTCCGTGAACATGAGGCAGTTGCTACACTATCTCAGTATGCTCATGTTGACCAGGCTGCAGGGAAAACTCATGGGAATTGTCCAGACATAATGCTCTGAATACTTGGTGGCCTTACGGAGAGCAGGGTTTGATACGGGTTTGTCCACAAAAACCCTCAATGTAAAATAACTGGCCTGAAGCACAAGTGCTAAAACCAAAACTAAGATGCTTAGAATATCATTTAAATTAATCAAGCTAGTAACAAGCAGTAATAAGTGCAGAATAAGAGCACTTGAACACTTAAGAGCACACAGAATGGCAAACTAAGGTAATAAAGAAGGTAGAAGACAGTTACAGTAAGGGCAGCTGAATAAAGAATACATTTTTTTTTTTTTTTTTTTTTTTTTTTTATTAGTGGTGAGGGAGGGAACAGAGCAAGATTAAGAGAATACAGGGGTGTCCTTCCCCAATGCTCTCTCTGTACACAGTGGATAGAGCTGAAGAGATGGGACTGGTAGGATTGTCTGAAATCAAAATATGAACTCACTATAATCAGGTGAGTAAGCAAATAAGATGGGCACAGGAGGAGTGTCCAAACACAAATTTACAGCAGAGATATCACTTCCAAAGCCACCAAGATTAGCACCACAACAGAAACAGGAAGGGAGGGTGGAAAACTAACTGCAGAGACACAGCGAGACCACAATATTTAATTAATATTCAGGGAAACAAATAAAATGCAGTACTATCTGAAACAATGCAAGTGCAGAACAAAGTGTACTTAAATCAACTTGTACATCCAATTGATTGCAGGTAGATTGCAGCCAGCCAAATAGTTCAGATATTAAGCAGAAATAAATACACAGAGATGTGAGTAACACTTGTAAGGCCAAGAGAAACCTCCTAGGCCAAGAGTCGATCACAGAACTACAATGAAGTGAAACAAAACCCCCCAATGAAATCAGGTGACTACACTTCTAGCAAGCTAAATGCAGAGAGACAGTGAGACCACAATTTTCAAATTACTATTGAATGAAACAAATAAATTAATTGCAGTACTATCTGAAACAAAGCAAGTGCAGAACAAAGTGCACTTAAATTAGCTTGTACGTCTAGTTGATTGCAAGTAGATTCTTCTTCTTCTTTCAGCTGCTCCCATTAGGGGTCGCCACAGCAGATTAACTGTTTCCATTTCTTCCATTTCTTCCTGTCCTCTGCATCTTGCTCTGTCACACCAACCACCTGCATGTCCTCTCTCACCACATCCATAAACCTTATCTTAGGCCTTCCTTTTTTCCTGTTACCTGGCAGCTTCATCCTTAGCATCTTTTTCCCAATATACTCTGCATCCCTCCTCAGCACATGTCCAAACCAATGTAATCTTGCCTCTCTGGCTTTGTCTCCAAACCTTCCAACCTGGGCTGACCCTCTAATATACTTATTCCTGATCCTGTCCATCCTCGTCACACCCAGTGCAAATCTTAACATCTGTCTCCAACCCATATAACATAGCTGGTCTCACTACCCTTTTGTAGACCTTCCCTTTCACTCTTAATGGTACTTGTCTGTCACAAATCACTCCTGACACTCTTCTCCACCCACTACATCCTGCCTGCACTCTCTTCTTCACCTCTCTTCCACACTCACCATTACTCTGAACTGTTGATCCCAAGTATTTAAACTCATTCACCTTCGCCACCTCTACTCCTTGCATCCTCACCATTCCTCTATCCTTCCTCTCATTCACACACATATATCCTGTCTTAGTCCTGCTGACCTTCATTCCTCTTCTCTCTAGAGCATATCTCCACCTCTCCAGGGTCTCCTCCACCTGTTCCCTACTCTCACTACAAATCACAATGTCATCTGCAAACATCATAGTCCACGGGGACTCCTGTCTGATCTCGTCTGTCAACCTGTCAATCACCATTGCAAATAAGAAAGGGATCAAAGCTGATCCTTGATGTAATCCCACCTCCACCTTAAATGAATCTGTCACACCCACCACAGCAGACCTCACCGCTGACACACTACCCTCGTACATATCCTGTACCACTCTTACATACTTCTCTGAAACTCCCGACTTCCTCATACAATACCACAACTCCTCTCTAGGCACCCTGTCATATGATTTCTCTAAATCCACAAAGACACAATGCAACTCCTTCTGACCTTCTCTGTACTTCTCCATCAACACTCTCAGAGCAAACATAACATCTGTAGTGCTCTTTCCTGGCATTAAACCATACTGCTGATCACTAATCATCACCTCCCTTCTTAACCTAGCTTTCACTACTCTTTCCCATAACTTCATGCTGTGAATGATCAGTTTAATCCCTCTGTAGTTACTACAGCTCTGCACATCACCCTTATTCTTAAAAATCGGTACCAAAACACTTTTTCTCCACTCCTCAGGCATCCTCTCACTTTCCAAGATTTCATTAAACAATCTAGTAAAAAACTCCACTGCCATTTCACCTAAACATCTCCATGCTTCCACATGTATGTCATCTGGACCAGATTGCAGCCAGCCAAACAGCTCAGATCACTTACTATCCCATTTATCACCTATGTAACCAATATTCCCCTCATGGGATGCTCTTGACTTTTATCACACTCCATGCATATTTTTTTACTCAGCCAACTTAAGGTGTACCCTTCCTTTTGCATTTTCCAGTAAAGCAGCATAAGTCTTTGGATACTGGTGTGCCAGTGTTATTGCTGGCTGCTTTACACACACACACACACATACACACACACACACACACACACACACACACACACACACACACACATATATATATATATATATATATATATATATATATATATATATATATATATATATATATTATACATTCATAGGTTTGTATGTAAATATTAGGCTAGTTGCCCTTGTGGACCATTTTAAGTCTAGCCAAATTTTCCCTTTGTGAGAATCAGTACTCGTACCTCTTCAATGTAAGGCAAACACCTTAACTATTATGCCAACCCCCAACTCCCAAATTAAGTTTATAGATTTGATCATTATCTCAACACCCCACCAAGGAAGACAGATAGATAGATAGAAAGATAGATACATAGATAGATAGATAGATAGATAGATAGATAGATAGATAGATAGATAGATAGATAGATAGATAGATAGATAGATAGATAGATAGATAGATAGAGCTCTATATAGATACAGAGTTCTATCTATCTATAGATCGATTGATAAATAGATAAATACACGCTCATGCATGCGTGCGTGCATACACACACACACACACACACACACACACACACACACACACACACACACACACACACACACACACAGTCAGGTGTGTACTACATAATTATTTACATCTTTGTATGTATGCTGAGAGATGTTTAGAGGCAGAGAGGCTATTTTTTGTAAGATTAAATCAGGCAGGATCAACAAATTTAGTTTTATTGAAGGCAATCAAGTTTCTGTCTTATGTAGTAGAATCACAGAATTAATGATTGTTGATGTCTTCTGACTATAAGGGAATTCATATCCCATAATGTTGGGAGGCTTTACGATAAGGGAATTTGTATCCCGTACTGTTGGATGGCTTTGTACAATGTATCTGTAATTTTTTTTTCTATTGCTGATATGAACTTTTGTAATATGGCTTTGATTCTGATGTTAGATGCATTGCACTGCAAAACTATACTTTCATATAGAATTGGATCAGACATTGTATTATATATCATGTTAGGGCCAGCTCTAAGTAAACTAGAAATAAAAAAGTAAAATGGCATTTTGTAAAGCCTCCATCATTATGATTTTTGTACAAAGAAATAATTCTTACTTTAGGTGGCTTGTTGAATGGTTACAAGCAAGCAATAATGCCCGACAGGATGTGTGTTATTCTGGAAATAATGCCCGCCAAGCCTCTCACCCCTGGAAGGCATAATTTCACAATAACACATACCCTGGAGGCCATTATTGCACTTAGAGAACAGGCTGTCTGTAAACTTTTTTATTACTTATTATTAGTTTTTATTACTATATTTTTGTTTTTATATATTTCTGATATAAAAGAGCTCTTCCGCCTAATGTTTCAAACTTGTTGTAGTATATGTTAATGGTGCTGGAGGAAGCACAATGGTGTTGGAGGAAGCATTTTATATCCAAAATATAACACTTTAAAAATATCCAGGTATTTATTTTTTGATCTCTTACTCCTGGAATGTTTGGTTTGTTGGCAGTCATTGGAGATTCAAATTACTAAATAATGACATAATTTGAGTTTCACACATTTATTTTCTTTAGAAAATTCATGCTAACAGAAATCCTTTATTTAAGCAAGTTTGTTATTTTTATAAGATCAGTAATTAAAATCCCTTTCTACTTTTGAGCCTTCGTCCCCCCTTTATTTTAGGTTTTATCCATATTTCTCTCAACTGTCCAGATTTTTGCAGAATATCCACATTTTTGGCTCATATAGTTGGTACATTCCTCATAAAATGTGTAGTTTTCTGTGAAATCATTGGGGATTGAATCCATTAAGTAATGGCAGACATGAGTTTCAGACTTCATATTCTTCAGAAAATACATGCTAATGGAAACACTGTTATTTTAGCAACTTTCTAGGTTTATAAGAGCAATATTTAAAATCCATCCCTATATTTGGTCCTTTATCTCTCCGTTATTTGTGGCTCTGCCCTGATTTCTTGTGCCGAGAGGTTGAGAGGTATGAGAATTACGCAAACCTCTTATGTGATGCTGCTGCCAGGGATCGCCCAATCGCTCTCACCCTTCTCTTTCACACACACATACACACACACACACACACACACACACACACACACACACACACACACACGCACACACACTTTTTATTTTACTCTTTTTTTATTTTACACTCGTTGAACAACAAAAGTTCTGCTTAGCAAGCGTAAAATAATGGCGGTCATTAGTTTTTTCAGTCCAAGCTCCACAGCAGCTTGATATGCTGCCTCAAAGAGGCAGACTCATTTTTTAGCCGGTATCACCTGTAGATTAACATCCTGCTGGAAAGTGTTCATTCTTCTAATTAGGGTGTGGTCTACAGGTCGCTCATTCTCTAAAATGTAGCACTTTATTTAAAAACAGGTCAGATTAGTGCTAAGGCCTTCGACACCATTCCCCACTCTGGCATCATAGAGTAGCTCTCCAGCTTGAACATTAACCGCTATGTCATGAAATGGGTGGCCAACTGGCTCATGGATAGAACACACGTGCTCAGAGTTGTGGGTGCCATGTCTGACTCTAAACCAGTTACAAGTGGCGTCCCACAGGGCTCGGTCCTGGGACACCTCCTGTTCAGTATATACTTCTCTGAGGTACAGGTAAGCACGGAAGGACTATGGCTGACCAAGTTCACAGATGACTGCAAACTGGGGGCTATAATTGACTCTCCAGCTGACACAGACATCCTCCAGAATGGTCTTACAGAGACAGATACCTGGTGTCAAAATCATGACCTCAAGCTGAATGCCAAAAATGCATAGTCATCCCCTTTGGGAAAAACAAAGTGCCCATGAATTACCACATAGGTGGTAATCCACTAAGTATGGAAAATGTAATTAGGGATCTGGGGACCCAGGTAGATAGCAACCTCTCCTTTGATAATCACATTGCCAAAGTGGTTAGAAATTCCTTCTATATAGCCCACCTAATCATGAAAGGGTTCACCTCTAGATCAAGAGAGGTCATTGTGCCCCTCTACTCATCACTCATTAGGCCCATAATAGAGTACAACGCCCCATTTGGAATGTACCTTACTTGACACCTGCAACAGCTGGGAAGACCACAGAAGTACCTCACCAAGAGGATAATGGGCCTCAAAGAGATGCCCTATGCAGCTTGACTAAAGAAACTCCAGCTCTACTTGGTTGCTTACTGCCTGTTCAGAGGTGATCTATGCCTGATGTATAAGGCCACGTCCAACCCGGAATTAATGGACATGCTCCACCTCAAGAAAACCAAATCTCTTAGAGCCACATGCTCCAGTGAATTAAGCCTCAGCACAACAATAAACAGGACATGCTGGAGGGATAGATTCCTGTCCCAGAGACTTCCCTCGCTCTGGAATAGAATCCTAGTTTATGTTAGGCAGAGCTCATTGCTGACTATTTTCAAGAGAAATCTTGACGAGTAGATAACAAATCGTAAATTTACCCATGGGATCACTTCAGTGGCCCTGCTAGACACAGGCCCAGGAAACTAATTTAAAAGGGAGGCAAAAGCCAACACATTTTGGCTAGGCTTATAAATGCTCTTGGGCAGATAGCCTAGTACCTACCTATGAACCTATGAACCTATAAAGTGATATGATGTCTTCCCTGAAGTGACAGCCCTCAGTTTGGTACTGCTATCATGACTGTCACTATAACAAAATGTTCAGTAAGTGGAGGAGTAATAGCCATTGAATGAATTGAAAATGTGCCTACTGCTATAATCATGTTCTGCAGTTTTCAAATGAGGCCCATAACTACATTTCTGTTAGTTAACATAAAATTAAGTGCAGAGAAGCCATTAAGACTGAAAGAGAAACTGTGAAATTATTTATTAATTTATACTTGAAAAGAAAAGGACAAATGTATGTATGTGTCCAGCAAAGATGTGGAAGGATTGTGTAAGAGATCTGTGACAGTAAGGCATGAGTGTCGAAGAAGGCAGGAGTTTGGCATTGAATTGAGAGAGATGGCAACAGTTAACATGAAACCCCAACCCCATGTAGTAATGGAAAAAGGGGTTTGATGATGATGACGATGACGATGTATTTATTCAATTTTGTGAATAGGAAATGGCAACTGAGCATACCCCATTTTCTGTGGATACCCAAGGAGAAAACTTCCATTTCAAGTGCAGCATATAATACCACATCAACAATAAACAGAATTAGAGATAAAAAAGTAAATCAACTTCCAAACAAATATGTAATATCACCATAGAACAGAATCAAGGCATTTTTCAAATCTGAAGTGTATACGTTACAGTCTAAAGTAAGAAAAGAAAAAAAATATGAGATTATACTGTAATAATGCTAGTGTGGTAAAACATTTCAGAGATATTGATTAAAACAGTAGACTAGTGAAGCTCATGTGGGATGAACTGAGTCTCGTTTGAGAGAAACAAATGTTAGGTTCTCAAATCAGAAAACAAGAAATACAGCATAGGGAGACTATGTGAGAGATGAAACAGTAGGCGAGCTGTTTGATTTGTTTAGTATTAAACATGTAAGAGGTTAAGTTGTTGTGTTGGCAAAGAATTGTTAGTCAAGAATATAATTGTTTTCTTTATTCATTGTACTTGCTAGTACTGTAAAGGTGTGTATAGCGAACTGAATGTTTTTCTTCATTTGGGGCTATTGCTGTTAACTCTTGTGCGAGAATGAAAACAAGCAGTATTCTGATACAAATTCACTACTGTTTTTCTAACAGGGCTGCTGCGGTAGCATTGTCACCTCACAGCAAGACGTTGTTCCATTCGATTCTCAGCTAGAGCGTCTTTTGTGTGGAAACATGTGTGAATGGGCGTACCTTCGTTGAAGGTTGTGCGTCAGGGCTGGCAAACTCAGCACGTAAAAAATCTACTGCCAATTATTAGCGGAACGGAGTTCCGCTGTGGCGACTCCTAACCGGGAAAAGCCGAAAGACACAAACAAACAAGCTAATGTAATTATTTATGTATTCATTTGGTTTGTTAACTTGATTAAAGATTTGTGCAGTATCCATTTCAACCCCAACCTGTGACATATGGCAACACAAATATACAAGAGACAGGGGAAGATTCCAGAAAGTTATGTTGCTCTCAGTATAGGTCTACCCTGATTCTAAATGATCTGCTCTCAGTGTAAGTAACTTACTTTGGTGTAAGGCCTATTTATAAATACGCTTACACCGATAACCAGATTCCAAAAGATCTGTTCTCAGTGTAAGTTTTCATTTACAGTGAGAGGAAGTATTTTGGTATTGGGCCCAAAATACAATATGTAATTATATGTAACACAAGAGGAAAAACTTTTAACCCCCTCCACATTAAAAGTAACTTCAATGGGTCAATAAAAACTAATATGAAGGCTCTGAAATTCAAAATATTAATTAAATATTGCTACATCATCCATGGACAACCACAGAATGTTATTTAACTATATCAAGAGTCTTAGAAATAATTATCATAACTGCATTAATTGGATACCAAATGGCAGCACCCATTTCAGCCCTCAGGGCATCACAAATGTATTAGAGTACAAGTTTAGCTCACCCCCTCTCTCTGTGTCTTCCATCCTCACAAATCCAGTCACCACTCTCTCTGTAATAATCACTGAATAAGTCCTAAAAGTCCTCTCCTTTCCTAAGTAAGGACATAAGCCCAAGGGATCCAGCCAACATACCAGGTTGTTTCCTTATAGTATGAAACACTACCTCACTGACTGCCTCACAAACCTATTCAGTCTTCCTCTCCACTAGATATGCACCTGAGGCTTGAAGACAAGCTGTCAGGGTCCTACTTTTGTCAAATTTTACTTTCATGCATTTAGTCACTACCCAGCATATGTAAAGTGCAATGTTATAAAAGGTCAAATGACTAGGATTTCCAGGTTGTCTAGGTTCAAGCAGGTATTTTTACAAAAACTAACTAAATAAATAAATAATGGAACAGAAGGACATATTTATTGCCAGTGGCTACTCCTTAGATTTAATACATTCCATTTCTACAGAATCAGCTGATGACTGTCCTTCTGTTTACAAACTTATCATAAAGGCTGGAAATATGCAACCAGAAAGAATTAATGACAGTGTGGATAGAAGTGATGTTATGTGTATTATTTATGGTATATTTACAGTCACAGTCACAGTGTGGACATTCACAGGATTATGAGAGGGCCAGCAATTGTAATTACTCTATGTATTTGAGACATGGGTGACAAGTAATTCACCTCAAGGGTAAAGCTCAAGAGGTGAATCTCGGCATCCTTGTTGAAAGCAGATAACACAGAGTTGCAACTGCTGGCCTATTCATAAGTCTTTGTTTGCATGGAGATTTATTTCTCCATGTGCTATTAGTTATAGCAAAAATGGATGGGGGATGCAAAGGGTTTTGTTGACATTCATAGTCATTAATGCATTTAGAAAATGCTGTCAAATGAACAGCAATGCAAGTCATGTATATATTTTTTAAGAAGGTCAAAGATAGACTGGAGGCATTGAAGGCAAAAATGAAGCTGTTTGGGAATCCTGCCACTGTGGTTTGCTGGCCAGCACTGTTATTTGTCCAAGACCTGATCTTAACATAACTTAAAGGGGTGCTTAACAAATGTTAAGATCATGTCTCATGCCACTCTATTGGTTAAGTGAGGCATCTTTTTCTGCATATCAGAGCATAATCACCATGTTCCATGCACGACAATTCTATTAAAGGTATAATTAGAACAAATTGGAAAATTATCACAAGTAATTCTGAGCTCAACGGTATTATGGGACTGAACCTCATTTTGTTATTAAGGAGGTTAAAAATTTGAAATATGTTTTAGAATTTCCTGACTATTAAAGCCAGTGGTAGGATACCATTGATAGAGATATTAAAAATAACTACAGAAAATATACTGGAATACACAAGTACTGAATGTGCAGGCAATGTAGATGTATTGCTGTTGTGGTGAAAAGCCATAACATTGTAATTCCTGTGAAGGACCATTTTAATTGCCAATGCAAATTTATTGTTTGCGTTGTTTTGTGTACTTTATATAACTGTTTTTACATTGGTCAGACAAATAAATGAGAGAATTTAATAACATCAGTGTGCCACTATACAAAAACACCAATAATACTTTGTTTAGGCTACAGATTTAAGGAGTTTGTTTTCTTTAAGCTATATATTTTCTTTAAGCTATATACTGTGTTTATTTTAATCAAATGTATGAAGATTTTGAATCTTTACTAGAAGAAAACGCACTTGTATGGCAAATGGAATTAACTGCTGGCATTTACCCGGTCTGAATAATTATGTCAGTATCAAGAGTATTTTAAAATTAAGACCATTATGGTATAAAAGATTTTTGCAAAAATGACTCCATGTGCATTTTATTGGGTTGTGTGGCTGAGACAGCTGCTTATGATGAATTGTTTAAATTAGGTGTACTATGTTAATGTGTTTTTTGGTGAAGTCCTGTTATGTTTGTCGAAGAAAGCACTAAAAATGAACAAATGTATTATTTTGCCAGTTATTGTGATTGTTCTCTTACATTTGGATATATTTTTGGTTGATATTTATACCTATCACTGTGCTAGTATTTTTACCTGTTGAAGCTACAGCTGTGACAAAAATATTAAATTAGGTCTAGCAGAAGTGGAATGATTTTTACGGTTGTCTTTATTCTATAAGCATAGATTTTTATTTGTCATGTTGCTTTTAATGTGTGTAGGCTGTTAAACACAATGGCTATCTCCAACTCAGTGATAACATCCTGTGGAAATCTGTTTGTCCATGACACTTTAGAGAACATTAAGGCTGGAGGTAGGATGCCATTTATTTATTTATTTTGTTTAAGTTTGATGACCAGGGAAGTCCACTGGGCCAAGAAGAGCCTGTTTTCAGTGGAGGCCCGGGAAGAAAAGCTCCATAATAATTGCAAGTTACATTTCACATGTTACAAAAGAATGTAGTTCATACAGATAATTAAACATTTACAGATAAGCTCCATGATATTTGCAATTGGCTTGCCACGGTGTTACAAAAATGAAAAGACATAATTCAATACAGAAATTGCAACATTTACATAAAGTTTATATTTTTGTTATAAACTCAATTGTTGGTTTAACATTTCAAAATATCTAGCTGTTAGCAATTAGTAGGCTAGAAAAATATTATGCATGGAGAGGGTAATTGTATATTGGAGACTGGAGAGTATAGTACAATAGATATTAGAGAGAAAATTAGTTTTTAGTAGAGGCGGGATTGTTTTTGGTGGGATGAAGTAATAGTAGAGGTAGTTGGATGAGTCAGTGCAAGGTGGAATGAGGGGGGGGAGTTAAGCTGGAGCGTGGCAAGGGCATTCCTATTTGGAAGAAAGATGAGACAGTAGCTGAGATTTGAAATTTGTATGGTTAGGTAGGTTGCGTAGGTGTGTGGGGAGAGAGTTCCACTGTTTAGCTAAGGAGTGGGACAGCAGTAGATGGCCAGGAGGTTGTGCAGGTTTGTGGACCTGAAGGAGATTTTGTTTTTTGGATCTGAGTGAGCGGTTGGGAATGTAAGGTTTTAAGGAGGTAGTGAGAGCTGGGTAGTTGGAAGGTTTAAATGTGAGCTTGTGGGCAATGTTGAGCTGTAAGTAACTGAGGTAGTTGGGTAGTTTAAGCCAGTTGAGGGTGAGGAGGGAGTGGTAGTGGTGGGATGAGTTTTTTGAATTGGTTGCAAATTTGGAGATATTGTGGTAGCAGGATTCAAGTTTGGACCAACGCCCAAGATGGAGATTGGTGAAAAGTGGGGCACCATACATAAAGGAGGGGAGTATGGAGGTGGATGCAAGAGTCTGACGGGTACAGGAGCTTAGGAAGTGGTTGTGCCTGTAGAGGAGACCTAACTTTTGTTGGGTTTTCTTGATTGTGGAGTGGATGTGGGTGTCACATTTTAGTTCTTCATCAATAATGATGCCAAGAAGCTTGGTGTTGGAAACAATTTCAAGGAGGGTGTTGTTTTGGCTCTGTATGGTGAATGTGGATTTGTCAATGGAGATTTCTGTTTTGGAGAAGGCTAGTTGAGTTTTTGCTAGGAGCTTGGAGGAAGAGAAGGCTGAGCAGATGATTGTTGAGTCATCTGCATATTGGACGATAGATGAGTCCTGGATGGATTGGTGAAATCTGTTAAAGAATAGATTGAAGAGAAGAGGGCCAAGAACAGAACCTTGCGGGACACTTGTGAGTGTGGGAAGGAAGGGGAAGGTTGAAGTTTTCCATTGGACAGCTTGTTGGTGGTTGGACAAGTAGCTGGAATGGTTGGACAAGTATCTGGAAAACCAGGCGATGGTGGTGGGAGAGAGGTGTAGGTGTAGGGTGGAGAGTTGGGATATAAGTAGGATGTGTGAGATGGTGTCAAAGGCCTTTGACAGATCTAGGAATATCAAATTCAAGGTTTATGGTTTCAAGAAAGGAAAGAAGGGCAGTCATGGTGCTGTGGCCAGGGCATAGAATAAAAAAAAAATACCTCAAGAAACCAGTGAACACAAAAAGTCAACCAAAGGAGTTCCACCAATGAATTTATTAAAATTGAGTGCTTTCATCCACCAAATGGCTGGACTTCTTCAGAATGAAATTACACACAACACAGTCAGCTTAAATACCCAAAAACCCTCCCTGATAAATCAATTAACACATGAAAAAAATTAATTAAAGCAACAACTAAGTTATTAATACATACAATCTATATACAGACCGCAAAATAACATTTAGAAATTGTAAAACAGAACAAAACAGTTGCCTTTGATTGTGAAAAAAAAACATGTTAAAGCAAAAAAGATTAAATTGGTAACATGGATCTCAGCTTTAGAAAGCTAGCAATGGAAATAACATCATTGAGACCCAGAGTCCGTCCAGCATTACACCTGAGCTGCAACTTAAGTTCCAAATATTCTAGAAAAATATCCTGGGGGCCAGCTCTAGGGTCAAACTCAACACTATCAATAACAGAAAACTTAAAAAAATGAGCTGGAAAATATTTAAAATGTTTATAAAGAGCATTCCGCTCATCCCTCTTGCTAATGTCGTAATTGTGTTGGTAAATCCTGTACCTAAATTGTCTGATAGTTTTGCCAATATAAAAACATGTAAAACATTGGCAAATTGCAACATAAATAATACCCTTGCTATCACAGTAAAATTTATTTTTACACTTAATGTGACCATAACCATGAATAAAACATTAAGTGCCCTCAAGAATATATTTGCACTGGGAACAATGACCGTATTTGTTCATTTTTCCAATAATGGACTTAGATAAAGTTCTTTCAATCATCATTTTAAAACAGGTATCTTTCTGATATACAATAACTGGACAGCCCCCCACTTTGTTAAAAACTTCCAACTTTTGGCATCAACTATTTTCCTCAAAGGAACCCAAAAATGGTAGGTGTTCTAGGAAACTGAACTTTTAAATACTCCAAATCTCCTAAAGAAATCTGATTATTCAAAAAAAGATCCTCCAAGGCCAAATCAATTCTGTGAAGAGCCCCATTCATCTCATTTAAAGAAATTGTCTCATAGGCATCAGAAAAAAGAATAGAAAACATCTTATTGATATAATCATTTGAACTCATAACAAGTCCCCCTCTCTTGTCTGGCTGCATGATTCATACAGATGTGTCACTTCTAATTAGTTTCAATAAGTTGTGTTCATCACTACTTAAACTGATGGGACACAAGTGAATATGTTATTATTCTCCTAATTTCATCCTCACATAGCCTTTCAAACACAACAATAAGTGGGTGCAGGGAGGATTGAAGGTACTGGGCTTCTTGTTGCTTTGTGTCAGTGGCATAGGGTAGTTATTGTCAAATAAAATACTTAAATTGAGTTTCCTCAAAAAAAGCTTGAATTGAACTAAAACTTGATCTAATTTAGCCCTTTGTGCCAGGACAAAAGTCAGTCCCTTTTGGAATAAATTGGCCCAGTCCTCTGTCACTTCCAGATGGCTGTAATTAAACACTTTAAAATCGCCCAAGGTATTACAAATAATTTTCACCACAGAATCAGTGCTCATTTCCAATAATTCTGTCTCCATCCATCCCTCCCTTTACCTCTCCCCTTCCCTTTGCCCCTGTTCAAAGATTGGTGGGGGTGTGGAGGGGTGACATAATCGGGAGGGTCCTGATAGCCAAAATTCTGATTGTTCTCCCCCCTCTGGTTCATTAATCTTTCTGATCTCCTCGAGGGGGCTGATTTAAAGGGATAAAATCATTAACATTTGCCTGAGCTCCACTGTCATCAGAAACAAAGCCAACATCACTGTCCATACAAATAACATCACCCTCAGAAACAATCTGATGTACAACAGGTGGCCGTGGATAAGCCACTCCTTTTTCATAATCCTGCTGATCTCGAACAAATTTCTTAACTTTTTTTGCTTTCAATTCCTGTAAAAATCGATCAATTTTAATAAACGCAGCTTTATATTGTTCAGGTTTAACATCAAACAACAAGTCATTTTTAATAGAATTGTCTAATGTTTCAATAGACTTGTGCAATTTCACCATTTGTTTTTCATAGTTCCAAATAAGGACCTGCAATAGTTCACAACCTTGTTTATTAAATAAACATTTCAACTCACAATGCAAGTCTGAGTTATTGATAAGACCAAAGGATGGCAATAGGCCTGAAGTTGGTGGTATCATTATTTTAACCACCTTTGTGGAGGGGCATGATGTAAGCATGGCACCAGATAGAAGGGACATATGATTCTTATATGGATCTATTTATAAGAATAGAGATGGGATAGGCAATGCTGTCTGCAGATTGTTTGAGGAAGGTGGGTGGAAGGTTGTCGGGTGCATTGTGACAGGGTTTGAGTTTGAGGAGAAGTCTATTTATAGTGCTTGTGAGGATGGGCTTGATGCAGAAGGATGTGGAGGAAGGTTGATGATTGCGGTGGTGGTTGGGGCAGGAGAGGGTGGTGGTGGAGAAGGTGGGGTGGAAAGGAGGCTAATAGTTTAGCAATGCAGTGTATGAAAAATGAATTGAACTGGCTGGCTGTTTCAAGGTTGGAGAGGTTGGGGTCTGGGCAAGAATTTTCTTTGTTGCCAGGATGCAGCATGGATGAGATGGAGTTCCAGAATATTTTGGCATTTGATGAGTGCAAGGACTGGAGTTTGGAGTACTGGGCTTTGCGGTCTTTAATTATTAGTTTTTTTTGTGGAGTTTTATAGTTGCTTATACTCTATACTACTTATATCTATACTACTTACAGATACTAATGTTTTTGCCTTCAAACAAAAAACAAAACAACTGCTATGACTAGTATGATAGTCTCTTCAGTTGCTGTACTCAGCGACTAATGTTGACTGTCAGTGTTACAAATTAATGTTTTACTGCTGTGTTATCCTACAATCTTATTTTTACCAGTGAGTTCATGAGTATGACCTAAAGTGTACAGGAGTTGATGACATGGTCTGAAGTGTGGATGTGATATATTAAAGATCCCTTCTGAGTTACAATGTTGCTATGTTGCAGTCATACACAGAATAATCAATATTACATGACTGGCTTCCACTCAGCTTGGGAAAATGTACTGTGTACTTAGCATGCCCCATATAACACATTTCTGTGGTGCATAGAACCTTCTCAAATGTAAACCACCAGAAAAGAATCAAAGGTTTGTTTGTTTTTTACTTACATTTGCATACCAGATAGGTGACTAAACCAAGCACCCTTTTGAGACACAATTCCATCCATGGATAAGTATTGCGAGAGTTTAATTTATTTATTTGCTAAGCCATTGGGTGGGCTATTCTGTAGACATTTCTAGCCACAATTCATGCCAACAGAAGTAGATGAAAGCATTATAGCTGGTGCATTGCAGAAATTAAAATTTGTAGCATGTCATGCAGGACCGTGTTACAGTTGTGGCAGGAACTGTTAAAATTAAAAATACGTAGTGAGGATTTTAACAATTATTTATTGAATATTTAAAAACAGTAGCAGCAATATACTTACAGATGAACTATGAAGAACAATTAATAGAAAAAAGACAATATTCACAGTACAAGTATAAACTGTTTAAAATAACTAAATTATTAAACTTAGTTCAGATTGCGGTATGATTCTTGCATGGGTTAGTTGGTGTGTCTCAAGGTAAACTCAGCTACCTTAATCTAAGTAGACACAGATATAGGTGATAATGAGGAGATCCAGGGGTCCACCACACTGCTGCTGAACAGATAGCAGTTGTTCTCATTGCTAATGGGTGGTACATTTAGTTTTTGTCATGAGCAATGTGGTAAATTTGTGTTTATTTTAAGCTTTAGGATGCACTGAGCAGCAAGGCAGCTTGAAGTGAATAAAATTTGGTGACAAATCTAAGGAGTATATCTTCTGCATAAAACAAATTCAAAGCTCAGTTTTTTTAATACATACCAATAGCAGCAGGGGATCAAGACCAAACGCTTTAGTATAACTGACTTCATACCATTCTCTTTCTTTTAACCTGACCAGGCAGCCTTGGTCATTCCTCCCTGCCTACAGTTACAGCATTTCACAACTTTGCCAAGCTACCTAGATCTGTCCTCATAATATAAACAGACATCAGCTGTGAAGTGTACGCTAGCCACACTTCCCACAGATACCTAAAATCAAGCAAAAAGAAAAACGCTTAAGATTCACTTCCCACTTATCTTGCCAATTGTGCTTAGTGCTTTAAAACTTTCAATGTTCTGTTTTATAAGAATGTTAAGGCAAGAGGAGTCTCCCTGGCTGCTATTGGCATGAGTCATCCTCTCAAAACATGTCTATATGCAGAGGTAGATTTGCTTTAGGATTTTACACTTCTAGTCTGTCGTAGCAGTTGAGAAATACCCAATATAAGTTATCCCAACACTACAGTGAATACCTTACCCATCAAAGTGATAGAACTAAATGCACTTTTTGACTGTCATTCAATTTTCAGCAGTGCCCCTTTTTAACAAGCTCTCATTCTGAACAGCTCATGCATTTGCAGCTAACTATTTGAGGTCACTGCTGAGCACATGTCTTGAATGATTAACTCCCAACAATGCGGGAGTTGTGTTCTGTTTTTCTCCCCTCCCATCCCCAATTCCCCATCTACTTACCCACTGGACTAAGTAATATATCAGCTCTGAACATCACACTCTCATGACATGACTCTTAGACAGATGCCACCATAAAACCACATAACCCACTTTCCCTCACAACCCTCAAAGTAATTACAATATTGAATTGTACAAGTACAATATTGCTGAAAGTCTAACACCCATAGGGATATAACTTTCTATACAAACATAACATGCATCCACTTAATATAATGTTCATTCTGCCACAACCTACCATATTCTACTTCCTTCTGCTTTCCTCTTCACCTTCCTCATCTCATACAGCTGACACCAAACATCTTTATGAAACACTTACAAGACAATCAAGGCTTTCAAATTATCTATAGAAATAACTTAAACCCAAAAGGCATAGCCCAGGGAAAACCCTCCTCCTCACACCCAAGTCCTAACTGAATTCCCCTAAAATTTCCAACTCACAAAAGTAAACCATTACAGATTACTACAGCCTATCTGCCACCTTCTTCTTCCATAAATAAATTCAAATCACTTCTCAATAACATCTTTAATAACTACCCCAAAAATAATAACATAATCATTCTAGGTGGCTACAGCATTAATTATCTTGGCCCTGACATGGGTACTTCCCTAGCAGACATAGGTTTTCTTCAACTCATAAAAAACAATACCTAATCTTAGATCCTCCAAGCACTCCACACTCAACCTGATTATTACAAGTATACGAAACTCCATCTCCAACATAAACAATGTTCTTTATATCGATCACTGTTGCAGTAGCCTTAGCTATATGGATTGTATCTTGCCAAGGATATATCAGATGGCCAGCTTCCAAAGCTTCAGGGCACCTTCTATGCTCCAAAGCTGTCAAGCAGCTCAAGCTGAGCTGACTAAAAGGCAAGTTTGAGTGTAACTCCCTTCAGGAATTTGCTGCTGACAAAGATAATGCTCCTCTGAGGCTTTAGAGGATTGACAATAGACTTGTACGTTCCTTAGCTGGGCAGATAAATTCCCTTTGGGGGAAAAACTTAAATTTTCTTATTTTTTGCTGATGTTTTATTACTTTCCTCTTCAGGAAACATTTTTTAAAGCTATGCGTGATGTGTTTTAAGGGATTGTATTGAGTCTGTAACATATTTTTTTAAATGAAGCACTCATTTCTGCCATTTTAAAAGTATTGTTATCTAACCAACTATCTTCTTTGTTGAAATTGTGTTTATTTTAAGGTTGTGGGGCTGCACTAGTGTTTGAAAGTGCTTTTTACTGTGTTTTATTCTGACAAAAAAAGTAGCTTTTGTGGACTGGTAGTTTTAAACAACAGAAACAAGCTGGATGACTAGTTGATAAAATACCAATAATCTCAAAAACTACTGTTCAATTGCAGCGGACTGAAATAAACCACTCATATTTAGCATTAAACTTTTTATTCAATGCTTTCATCAACTGACTTCATCAGAAAACAGTGATTTATTCTACTAACACAGTATTTAAATAATTTACTGGTATTGTTGATTGTTTTACCCCATATAGAGGCACCATTTTTGGCTTGACCATGGAACACATTTTCACCCCTGTGGTCAGTCCTTCTTCCAGCCACAAAAAGAAAACATTAAGCAAATAGCCCTTGCCATCATGGTAGGCTAGCAGTTTACCTCAGACTCAGGTGGGTGACTCTGCTGCGGCCATTTGTTGTACTTCAGACCACTCATCTTTTACTCCCAGATCCCTCTTGTGTATCCCCTACAGCCACTATCGACCAGTGGTTAGCCACATCCTCTGTGGCTGTTGGAGTCCCCTCAGTGGGCAAGGGAGAACAACCCTTGCTGGTCCTGGGAGAGGAAACAGGGAAGGTTACCTTGTTGTGTCAGAATGCTGTGCCCATCCCTGGGGAAGCTGTCCCCAGATTTTTAATTCAGACTCAGGGCAGAGCTCACGTTCTCATTCTTTCTATGGAATTTTCTCTTTCTCTGTGACTATTGTTAGAATATCCCAACCCAGTGTTTACAGTGGGAGAATGCTGAGGTTTCCCAGTCCCTCAAAAATACTATGAGTTATTACAGAAAGATTTTCCAGAACCTACACCCATTCCTCCTGTCCTGTCTGTTTTAGAGGATGTGTGTCGTACTGTCTGCAGTTCTCCTGATACTCAGCAAGCTGTCCAAACAAGGCAGATAGGATGTATAAAATTCCTCAGTCTTTTAGATTGTATGCACTATTCTCAAACCTGTCATAGTAGCTATAGTTGACTCCTCTGCTGCTAAGCACTAACTCCAATCCCTTCTCTCTCTCTACTACGGATGGGAAAAGTATTGATATGTACGGGAAGAATGTGTATAGTTCTGCAACTTTGAATTTCAGAATTTAAAACTATTAAGCTCATACACTAAAGTTTATTCTGGCATATTGTGTGTGTATGAGGAATGTTTTGTCTACAGTATCTTCTTGTGATGAAAAATCTACTTTAAATAACTTAGTTTCTTCTGTTCCTCAAGTCACTACTCATTGTTTGCAGGTTGTGTATCACTCTATTGATACTTTTTCCAGGGTTATGGCTACTAGTGCAGTTTTAAGGCAGTTTGTTTGGCTGCATTCTCAGAACCTTCCAGATATTAAAAATGAGATTTTAGATTCTGTCTTGGATAGAGAATTAGTGTTTGCCTCCTGTGCTGCAGAGGTGAACAAAACGTGTGATGAAATGGGAAACTGATCCAGGGAATCTTTAAGATTTGTTAGCCCTCTTTTTCCAAATTGTGCAAGGGATTGTTTTCATCCAGTTTTGGCAAATAACATAATAAAAAGTCTCAACAGAATTCAGGTAAACAAGCATTTAAGAAGAGGTGGCAAGGATGTTCCAAAAAGAAGTCTCAAACCTCACAAAACCAAGAACACTCCAACAAGTCTGAATGACTGTTCAAAAGAACCTTCTGACACCCTCCTACCCTGGTCCTAGTTCTATTGCAGAAAGTCTAAATCTTGATTTTTCTGTTTTGCAATGAATTGTTTCAGACAAATGGGTTCTAAAATCATTTATCAGACTTCCAGATGACAGTGGGAGGAAATTCTTCTTTTCCAGGGGGGTCATTCCTCATCCTTCAGATAAAACTATTTTTTTCCACCTGTTCATCACATGCTCTCCCAAGGAGTGATAGAACCAGTTCCTCCTTCTCAGGTGGGGAAAGTGGTTTATTCAAGGAGGTTTCTAGTCTCAAAGAAAGAAAATGCTTGGCGTACAGTTGTGGATGTTTCTTTCCTAAACCTGTCTGTGACTGTGCCCAAATTCAAAATGATGTCACTTCGCAACCTGTTACCTCTTCTTCCTCTTTCAAGTTTCCTGGTAACATAAGACTTAAAAGATGATTGTCATCACATTCCTAATCATCCAGACTTCAAGCATTTCATAAGGTTTTTTTTGTGTCTGGATCAGATTATCAGTTCTGTGCCTTACCCCTTGGACTATCCACTGTACCAAGACTGTTTACAAATTATCTAATACCAGTTATAGTTCATTGCAGGCTATGGTTATCCACATTTTTCCATATTTAAATGACTTGCTTATCTTTGCAGAGTCTTTATCAAAATGTTGGGAATCACTCTGTCTATGGTGAGAGATCTCTTACACAAGGTGGGTTTCCAAGAGATCATTCAAAAGTTTTTCTGGACTCCTTTACACAGGATTGTGTTCCTGGGATGTCAGTTAGATACCTCAGTTCAAAGAGCTTTTCTTTCACAGGAAAAAATATGTCTTTATTTAGGTTTATTTCTAAGGTTTTCCACTCAGACTTCAGTCACTGTGAGGGAACACCACAGTATTTTAGGTCTCATGGCATCCATGATTCTCAACATACCCTGACAAAACTCCATATGATAAAGATACAGTGGTATCTGAAATATTTTTTATTCCAGCATTAACATCCTTTATCTTTTCAGATCACATTATTTGTTTTTTTCAGAAAATAAATCACTTGGTAGAGACAACAGATATCCTTAAATCCTTAAATCAAGGTCTCCACTTCTCCCTCATTGCTCTAAGTCAGTTTGTCACCACAGTTGCCTCAGGCTTTATTTGAGGATCAGCTCAGGAGAGATAAAGGTTCAATGGATGTGGGACAACAAGGACAGAAGGAAGTATACAAATATCAAAGATATGTTTGCCCTGATCAAGGCACTCAACTCTCTGAACCATCTTTGGCCCCTAGGACCTCTTCCAGTAGTTAAAGACAATACCACAGTGATGTGATACATGAACACGCAACCTATCCCATTTGCAGAGTAACCATGTTAGCTTGGGATATAGCTTCATAGTACAATCTCACTGTGCAAACATCCTGCATTCTATCACAGCAAAATTGTGTTGCAGACAAACTGAGCAGGACCAGGGTAGACCATCATGATGGGAAACTAGAGCTAGTGGTCTTCCAAGATTTGATCCATCTGTGGAGTTCCTCAAATAGACCTCTTTGACTCCTTTCCGAAAAATCAGGTGGCAAAATTCTGTTCCAGGACAGCATGCCAGAAGGCCTGAAAGACAGATGCCCTTTCTTTTCTTTAGATAGGAATGTTCCTGTATACCTTTCCTCCCTTTCCAGTAATATTCAAGATACTTATGAAGATTCAGAAGGAAGCCCCCAAGATCATTGTGGTGACTCCTTCTTGGTCCAGACAACCATTGTTCTCCCTTCTTTTGGAAATGGCCAGAGACGATTACCACAAGCTTCCTCACAGAATGGATCTACTCTCACAAGAATAGGGAATTCTGAAACACCCCAGTATCAGTCATTTTAAGCTGACTGCCTGGATTATAGAGTCTTAATTCCTATAAGGCACCTGTTTACTGAGGACATGCAGCAGGTACTCATGGAGGCAAGAAAGGCTGCTTCTAGAAAGTCCTATATTAATAAACGTGAAAGGTTTTCTAGTTGGTGCCAACAACATAACCAACACCCATTTAGGGTTAGTTATTCTCTTTTTTTACAATATTTGTATCAGTTAATGTCCTATGGCCTTTCTTATCCCTCTATGTTAAGGTTCATTTATCTGCCGGTTCAGCATATCTGCCCATTAAACCTCCTCTTTCAAGACAGTCACATGACAAAATGTTTTTGAAAGGGGTTTTGCATAAGAGGGATCTTAATTTTTTGTTAGAGAAATCAAGTCAAAGTCAAAGAAAACTTTATTGTCATTCAGAACTACACAGCAGTGTAGCTGAACAAAATTATAATGCTTCATTCTCAATGCAGGAAACAGTAGCACATATACACAGAGAAAAAATAATAAAATATCACAGCAGAAATTTAATAAGTAGCCATTTGTAAGTAAAGTAGGACAGCAGTGACCCACACCCATCCCAGAACAGGAGACAAGGAAGACAAGGAACAATACGAAGGTAATATTGCCAAATTAAAATTGAAACAATAGCAGCATATCTATGATTAGACTGAATTATTGCACAGTTTGTATATTGCACTTTACAGTCCTTCAGTGTGGTCGGTGAGCTACCTTAGTATTGCACTTGGTTATTGCACATCCATAAAATAAGCTCCTTGATAGGCTAGTTATGTAACATACGTCATGGTTCATTTTTCCCAAGAGTTCAACAGTCTAATGGAGAGCGGAAAGAAACTGTTTTTCAGTCTGGTTGTCTTACAATGCAGACTTCTGTATCTTCTGCCTGAGGACAGGCGAGTGTACAGACCATTGGCAGGATGCATTGGATTGTTGGAAATCTTTTTGGCCCTGTTGATGCACAGAAACTAACACTTGCTCTATTTGACCAGCTAATTTGACTGGCTTGAGGTTCTTAACATGGAAAACCATTTTTTTGATTGCTCTGTCCTCTGCAAGAAGGGTATCTGAGATGCAAACTTTTATGGTGATTCAACCTACCTCATCTTCCATAAGGACAGGGTTTGTTTGAGAACTAATAGAATCATAGGATCATAGGAGGTTACTAGGCTAGTGGCCCTGTGGCCCTTACAAGCCTAGCCAAGAGTTTATCCCCAAAAGAAGAAACCTCAGTCAGCACCTGTTGCTTCTGTCAATGAGGGACAAATTGGAGCTCCTAGAATAAATCTGTGGTTTCCCATCCATTCATCAAGGTTGCGCTTGAAGAGGGTCAGAGAGGTACTCTGTTTGACATGTATGGGAAGTATATTCCAGAGATGGGACAACCTCTGGTAGACAAACCTGTCTCTGCAGCAGGATTTATTAGTGCCACATATTAAATTTAGGCCTATCGAGCAGGTAATGCGTGAGGAGTTGGACTTATGGATATGGACCATCTCTAGTATGGCAGGGTCCGATATTGCCTTATAGACGAGACACAGATCATCTCTGAGCAATCTGTATGATACCAAGTAAAGTGATAGTGATTTGAGTCTGTTCACATAGGACAGGTGTTGCAGGCCATGGATTCTCTTTTTGAGGTATTTCTGTGGCCTTTCCAGTTGGTGCAGGTGTTTGGAGAGGTACATACCTAAAGGGGCGTTATACTCAATTATAGGTCCAATGAGGGAAAAGTACAGAGCGGTAATAACCTCTTTTTTTCTGGATGCCATGCCTTTACTTATGAGATGAACCAAGTAAAAGTGTTTTCTGACCACTGCTGCCACATGATGGTCAAATGTGAGATTATTGTCAACATGAGTACCCAGGGCTCTCATCATGGGTTGTGTGCTTAGGGGATTGCCATTGATGTGGTAATCAATAGGGGTCGTGTTTTTGCCAAATGGTATGATAATACATTTTTTTGCTTTTAACTTCAGGCCATGACTTTGACACCAGTTATTTGTAGCTGTGAGACTCTCTTGCGGTATGTTAACATCATCCCTTTCAACTTTTTGGTTTAAAAGCCTGTGTTTGTGCACTGTGCAGCGAGTATGTACACAAATGCATGGACCTTGTCATACCAAATAGAACTAAGACACTCTCTTCCAAAAAATGGAAGCCTATCTGGTGGTCCCCAGCCATCAATAAACTCTACAGCAGAAGGAAGAAACTGTTGCAGGAAAAAAATGAAGTCACAAGACTGGAAAATCTCCCTTATCAGCCTCAGCAAAAAGCTGTGTTCCCTTAACAAATCCTCTAAAGCCAGCTATGAAGGCAAAATTGCAGCTGACACCAAAAACAGCCACAAAGCCTTCTATAGCTAAATCAAAAACCTCAAAGGTAATACCCAGATTTGCTCTGAGTTATTGCACAATAGCACCTCCTATACTTGAGCCAACAGATATAGCCAACATACTGGCGGACAGATTCAGTGCCAACTTTACCCCCCCCCCAAGGGCCTACCTATCACAATACCAGAAGAAAGCCTGGTACCTACCATTTTTGTGGCACAGGTAAAAGCTATATTGTCCAAAGCCAAGAATACAGCATCCAATGGACCTGATAATATCCCTGGCTGCATCCTACATGAGCTACAAAATGAACTAGCACCACATATGTGTGCCCTATTCAATCACAGCCTTACCTCAGGCCATGTCGCTAATGAACGGCGCACTGCTACAGTCATCCAGCTCCATAAAGGGGGAGCAACTACAGACCCTGGGAACTATCATCCCATTAGCTTGATGAGTTTGGTATGCAAAGCTATAGAGCACATCATCATTGACCTGCTTAACAAAGATATAGGCAGTCTCAAAACTCTTGACCCCACACAGTTTGGCTTTGTCAAGGGAAGATCCTGCCTGCTGAACCTGGTTGACTTCTTTGAGGCAGTCATCAAGGCTTTGGATGAGGATAAGGCAGTGGATACAGTCTATCTGAACCTGGCCAAGGCCTTTGATACCATTCCCCACTCAGGTATCATTGATAAACTCATCAAACTAGGCATCAATCCTTACATCAATAGGTGGGTTGCAAATTGGCTCACAGACAGGACCCACAGAGTGAAAGTTGCAGATTCCAAGTCAGACTGTCGACCAGTCACAAGTGGAGTCCTACAGGGCGCAGTCCTAGGCCCTCTCCTGTTTGACATCTACTTTTCAGAAGTTCAGGCCAACACAGAAGAGCTTTGGCTGACCATGTTCACTGATGACTGCAAGCTAGGAGTCATTATCAACTCCCCAAGTGATGCAGACATCCTACAAAAGGGCTTCTCTGAGACCAATGACTGCTGTTGGAACCATGGCCTGAAGCTTAACACCAAAAATGCATCATCATCCCCTTTGGAAAAAACTTAGTTCCCACGAATTACCGCATTGATGGTATCCCACTGAACACTGAAGGGGCCATAAGAGATCTGGGCACCCAGGTCAACAGCCACCTCACCTTCGGCCACCACATTGCCACTGTGGTCAGAAAGGCCTTCTATATGGTACGTCTTATAACCAAAGTTTTCACATCCAGGAAGATTGAGGTCACAATCCCTCTCTACTCATCTCTCATTAGACCAGTCATCGAATATAACTCCCTGTTTGGCATGTACCTGACCAGGCACCTACAACAGCTGGAGAGGCCACAAAAGTACCTCACAAAAAGGATCCTAGGCTTTAAACACATGTCATACATGGACAGACTCAAGAAACTTCAGCTGTTCTCAGTTTCTTATCATCAACTTAGAGGTGTTGTCTGCTTGACTTGCAAAGTCTTGTCCAACCCAGCCCTACTTGAAATACTATACCTAAAGAAATCCCAATCTGCTCATGGCACATGGTACGGAGATCACAACCTCATTATCACAATTAAAAGAACATGCTGGAGGGACAGATTCATCTCCCAAAGACTGTCCATACTCTGGAATAAGCTTCACATTCATGTCAAGCAGAGCACCTCACTGGCCCTCTTCATGAGAAATCTTGTCAAGTGGATGGGTAACAGAAAGTTCACTGCAGGGATCATTCCAGTTGTCCTATTGGATAGGGGCACTGTGAACTAACATTGTGTGGCATGGAGCCAGGGCAATATTTTTGGGCTAGGCTTGTAAAGGCTCCAGGGCCATTAGCCTAATACACACCTATGAACCTATGAACCTATGACAGCACCCAACTTACAGTCATCTGCAAACTTGGTCAGCCACAGGCCCTTTGCCTGGACCTCTAAGAAGTAGATGCCAAACAGTAGGGGTCCCAGGAAAGATCCGTGGGGAACACCACTAGTGACAGGTCTGCTGTTGGAGGTGGTGGCACCTATTTTGACCTTGTGGGTCTTATTTGTGAGCCAGTTGGCCACTCATCTGATGAGCTAGGGATTAACACCAAGTTGTGTTAGCTTTTCGATGATGCCTGAGTTGGGACATGTGTCAAAGGCCTTGAGCAGGTCAAGGTAAGCATTATGTACTGACTTTCCCTTATCCAGGGCCTTGGAGACAGTCACAAAGAAGTTGACTAGGTTCAGTAGGCAAGATTTGCCCCTGATGAATCCGAATTGGGTGGAGTTGAGTGTTTGCAGATTGCCTATGTCCTTTTTTATGAGATCCATGATAATATGCTTCATGGCTTTACAGATCAGATTTGTCAAGCTAATGGGACGATAGTTTCCTGGGTCAGTAGTGGCCCCACCTTTGTGCAAGGGGATGACAATGGTGGTTCTCCACTCTACTGGAATGAAGCCTGTAATTAGGCTGTGGTTGAATAGAATGCTCAATGGCAAAGCTAGCTCTTGCTGGAGATGGTGCAGAATACAGCTTGGGATACTATCAGGTCCCATGGAAGCTGTGTTCTTTGCCGTGGATAGGGCCTTTACACTTGATCTATGGAGATGTGAGGTGTTGAACAAGTATCCAGGATGTCGACTGGGCCTTTGGGGGGTGATAAGGGGATGAAGATTGCACTGAACCCATCAACTAGCAGGCTGGCTAAGTCAGCAGGATCAGTGTAAGTAGTACCATTAAGTACAAATTTGGAACAAACTTGGGCTTTACCATGGAGGTTCCTAACATAACTGAAGAAGGACTTCTGGTTTCCCTTTGTTTCTGTGGCTAGTTTCAACTCATAATTGGCTTTGGATTTTTTCACTAGTGATCTAATTTGGTTGCTGAGGCAAAGGAGGGATATTTTCTGATTTGGAATTTGTTCCTTTTTACCCTTGGACAACAGTTTCTTCCTTTTCCTGTAAAGCCTGTTGATAGAGAATGTCCACAAGACAGGTTTCTGTTTCCTTGAGGTGCAGGTTTTAGTTCTGTTTGGTATGGCTGAGCCCATACACTTGTACAGGTGCTTGTATACTGCACTGGTGTAATGTTCAGCATAGTTGTCTGCATCCTCTGAGGGGGCAATGGTGTGAAGCTGCTGATACCCTCTCTTAGGAGGGTGCTGTCAGCTTTTGAAAAGTTTTTTAGCCTGGTTACAGATGGGGGAGGGGTAGGGTGGGATAGAAACTTCGAATGAGACAGACTGATGATCTAATTTGGGAGTGGTGCAGCAGTCGCCCATGTTGGTGAGAACCAAGTCCAGTATGTTATATCCCCTTGTGGGGGATGAGACCAGCTGGTCTAGTGCATTAGAGCTGATGAAGTCAATCATTGGGTGAGTGCATTAGTGCAGGAATAGCTCATCCAGTCTATGGAGGGGTAGTTGAAGCCACCAATGATCAAGGTGTAGGGGGTACCTTGATGAAGTCAAGTAGGTCCAGGTAGGAGGAGTGGGTGTCCTGAGACATGGAGGAGGTCTATAGCTGGCTAAAACTTGGATGGGTGTCTTGCCAACTGTCAGTTGCACCTGGAGTAATTCCAGTGCATCATGCTGGTAAACCAGTCTGAAGGTGTGCCTGTCTTAAATGAAGCTAGAGACTCCACCACTCTTAGTCTTTTTTACCTTATTTTGGGGTCAAAAAGAGTGGAATGAGGTATAGCCTGGTAAGGCAGGGGGACTCTGCGCAGCCCTGAACCAAGTTTCCGTGACTGCACAGACATTGGCATCTTCCAGTGTGAGGAGAGCCTCCAGTGAGTGCATTTTCAGATTAAGGCCCTAACGTTGAGCAGCATGACCTTCAATTTGCTTTTTGATAGATCTTTTATGTTGGAAGATTTGTCTTTGTGAAGTAGCCTAAAAAAGGCAAAATAGGGGAGTCAAGCCAGGATCCGTAACCCTAGAGGTGACAGGTGGAGATCATCTCTGGCAAAGCATTGAGGCCTGTCAACCATGTCATCCCAGGCAGACAGATACTGGATTCCCTTGGAAAGACACCAGAAACTAAGCCAATTGTTGAAGTTAATCATTTTTGTTGGTATTGTGTTGTCATTCTTGGTGAAGGTAGGATGCTACTCAGAGCTAGGGTCATCCTTGCCTGGAGCACATACTCTGAGAACTCAATCATGTCTCTCTTCATATAGTCCAGGGAGGTACATCTCAGTTCATTCACACCAACAGGGACAATGACAGAGTCATACTTGTACCTGTTGTGGAGAGACTTAAATGCGTGCATGATGTGGACCTTCTTCTTGTTGAGCCTGGTGAGGGGGACATCAGTGTGTCTAAGTACTGAGTCACCAATGTCTAGTATGTTTGGTTTATTGTTATGCCTTATGGGCTACATTGGTTTATTGTTATGCCTAATGGGCTGTTTGTGAGACACTGGTGTGTTGACTACTGTGTGTAATGTGATTGGCATTGTGTGTAGAATGTTTGTGAGTATGTTTTGGGGGTTTCTATTCTTTAGGTAAGTTTTTGTTGAGGACATCTGCATAGATGGATGTGTGACTCTGTGATGTGGGTGGTGTGGGATTTGTGCTGGCAATCTCCTCTTTCCCAGGAGTACTGAAAGTGGTGTGAGAGAACATGGATTCCAGCTTACTGAAGTAGATGTATCTCTCACAAGTAGAATAATTATGTGCTAGGTGAAGAGGACTGTCCATGAACCTGAGGCAGTTGCTGCACTGTCTCAGTAGGGTCTATGTTAAATCATCAAACACTTAAAAAAAGCAAACAATGATTTATTGAACCCATGTAAGTGAAAGCTTACAATATTGAATGCATAGAACAGCAATTTTTTTCCAAGGGAAAAAATTGCTGTTCCACTAAACAAAACAAAACATTTTTAAAACATTACATAAAGCTGCCCCCCACATCCCCCTACTTAAATAAACCAACTCCAAGATCACAGTACAGTCAAGAAAATGACAAAGTAACAGAAGAGGCCAAGCGATTTCTTTTCTAGGGAAAGAATTTGCTTATATGTCGTTTCGCTATTTTGCCTTTTTGTGCTTTCAAGTTCGATCAAGATGCATTTGAAGGAATGCATCTTCGATCATTTAATAGGAACCCTCTCAGTATGTCCATGTCAGCCAGACTGGAAGGGGAAACTGAAGGGAATTGTCCAGACATATTGCTCTGAATACATGGTGGACTTAGGGAGAGCAGGATTTGTCCACAAAAAACGGTAAATGTAAAATAACTGGCCTGAAGCACAAGTGCTAAAACCACAATTAAGATGCTTAGAATAGCATATAAATTTAATCAAGCTACTAACAAGCAGTAATAAGTGCAGAATAAGAACACTTGAGCAATTAAGAGCATACAGAACAGCAAACTAAGGCAATAAACAAGGTAGAAGACAGTTACAGTAAGAGCAGCTGAATAAAGTATAAATATTTTTTTCTTAGTGGAAAGGGATGGAATAGATCAAGATTAAGAGACTACAGGGGTTGTCCTTCCCAATGCTCTCTCTGTACACAGTGGATAGAGATGAAGAGATGGGACAAGTAGGAGTGTTTAAAATCAATAATGATCTCACTGTACTCAGCTGAGTGAGCAAATGAGATGGGCCCAGGAAGAGTGTCCAAACAAAAATTTACAAGAGTGGCGGGCAATTCCAAAGCCACCAAGATTAATACCATAATAAGAACAGGCAGTGAGGGTGGGAAAATAATTGCAGAGATACAACAATATTCAATTAATATTCAATTAAACAAATAAGTAAAATGCAGTACTATCTGTAAAACAATACAAGTGCAGTACAAGTGTACTTAAATTAGCTTGTACTTCAGTTGATTGCAGGTAGATAGCAGCCAGCCAAACAGCTCAGATACTGAGTAGAAATAAATACACAGATATATGACCAACACTTATAAGGCAAAGAGAAACCTTCTAGGCTAAGAGTTAAACACCAAATATCAAAGAAGTGAGAAAACAACAACCCTCAATGAAACATAGTGGCTACACTTCTAGCAAGCTAACTTCAGAGAGACAGACCACAATATTCAATTAATATTCAATGAAACAAATAAATAAAATCCAGTACTTTCTATAAAATAATGCAAGTACAGAACAAGTGTACTTAAATCAGCTTGAACTTCAGTTGAGTGCAGGTAGACAGCAGCCAGCCAAACAGCTCAGATATTGAACATTTATGCCTAAAGTGGTATCCACATTTACTTTAAGTCAAACTATCCATCTCCACATTTTCTTACCTGAACTTAAAAATGAGGTAGAAGGGATACTCCATACCTTGGATTTCCACAGACAACTCAGATACTATCTTGATAGAACTAAATCTTTCTGATTATTGGACTAATTGTTCATTTCTTGGTAAGGTAAGAAAAAGGGACAACTGGTTGCAAAATAGACTATTTCCAAATCATTGTCTAAGCCTGTTACCTTTTGTTATACCCACCATGGCAAATCTATTCCAAGCAGGGTCAAGGCCCATTCTACAAGGACTATGGTTTCTTCTATGGCTTTTTGGAAAGGGTTGGATTTTGAAAGTATTCTAGAAGCTGCTACCTGGTCCTCTGTATATAGAATAGTGCTTTACAAAGCACTATATGCTGTATTTCTTCTGTATGTCTAGATCATGCTTTGCTAGGACCATTCTCCAGGGGCTACTGGACCCTTCTTCTTCTTCCACCTCCAAAATATAGTTAGCTATGTTAATCTACCAATATAGTTAAGGCTAATACAGCACTGATCAATATGAAGAACATAGTACAGTTGTGTAAGTTGAACTAACTATAACATTAAATGGTTGAATGGTCACTATTGCAGTAGCTGCTCCCTCCTTGTTTTTTTTGGGTGTTTTTTGTTTATGCCAAGGTGTGGATATTTATTTTTTGACTTGTCCTTTCAGGGCCCACCCTCCCTCTCTCTTTCTGCTGGCAGGAAATCTCTAAAGGACTTCATGATCAAACTTGCCATTTAGTCAGCTCAGTTCGAGCTGCTTGGCAATTTGGGCAAATGTAAGGTGCCCTGAAGCTTTTGAAGCTGGCCAGTTGATATATCCTTGGCAGGATATAACCTATATATAGCTAAGGCTACTGCAGTAGTGATCATTTAAACATCTGTTGTTATGGTATGTTTAACTTGCACAACTGTACTTTCTGCCATTGTCACTAAGCAACAGCTTTCTCAATCACCTTTAAAATTATCAAGCATACTATAAAACTGCCACCAATATTAAAAGCCTTCAGAAACCAGTGTACTAATATTGACAAACTCAAAAACTTTCTGACAACCTACAACTAGAACCATATACTCTCCTTACATGATCCTGCTACTGCAACTGTAAGCCTAACCGACATTCTACTCCAGCTGCAAGACATTTTCCCACTTATCCACAGTCTTTATAAATCCACTAAAACTAAATGGCTATCCGCCAAGCTCAAACATCTTCTCACTCAAAGGGATAAAGTTGACAAAAATGGAAACAACCCCCCACAATTGAACTACACCTTCTTTGTAGTCTTACTTAACCGAGCCAAGAAGTCCTTCAAAAAGCACAAAAGAAATCTCCAAACAAAAAAACAAATTAAATTTTACATTTCCTTAGGCAATTGTGGAAAGAATTTAATCTTCCTACAGGAAGAAAACCCCATCATGATACCTTCTCTACAAACAGCTTTCAATGTGGCACAACAAAACTTTCTCCAGAAGATTTCCTTAAAGAATTTAGCAATTTTCATCAATAGACTCCACACCTCCCACAGATCATGCACTTCCCACTCTTCCACCATTAATACCGCTCTTCCAATTCAAACACATACATCCCAGAGATGCCTGTATTATATTTGAAAACATTCCCATTGATGTTCTTCTTGGATCTGATAACATAGACCACTGGTTCATATATCACTGTGGAGATCTTCTGTTTTCCTGTCACCCACATATATAATCACCCAAAACATAATACCACAAATTTACAAAACTTCACTTATTAAACCCCTCCCAAAGCAAACCAACCCAAAAGAAGATACCTATCACTTCAGTCCAAACATCATCTTCACAATTCTGGGCAAATTTCTAGAAGAGTTGGTCTATACCCAACCTTTTCTCTATATATCCAGAAACACCAAATGATCTCTTCCAAACACCACTGATTCTGGCCTGGATGAAGTACAATAACTGCACTTTGGTCCATACCTGATTACGTCTCACAAAACACTTGTAGAGGCATCCCTACAGATACCTTATTTATACATCTGCCAAAGGCTTTTGGCCTCACTGACCACTATTTTTGCCAAAACAGGCTAAATGAAATTGGTATTAGTCCTGAAGCCTCTCCCTCATTTAAATGTTTTCTCAGTGACAGACATTGCAGAGTTAAAATAGGATCCTCCTAATCAGAATTACCAAAGGTGTACCACAAGTATCCATTACTGTCCCTCCTCTTCTCTACATTCATTAACAAACTTCCTTGTGACCTTCCCCACCTCTCACTCATCCTCTAGGTTAATGACATGATCATGTACTGATCAGGTCACTCTCACACCAACATGCAATACCAACTCCAGTCTCACTTACATGAGCTCCACAAATGGCTCATAAACTATAAACTACTTCTCAACTTCTCCAATATCAAAACGATGCTTTTCAGAACTCCAGAGAAAACTCACCAAGTACCAGACTTTTTAACCATCTTTGATCAATACAACTATTCCAAAAAAACAACATCCACCTTTGAAACTTTGATTTCCACATAGACTGATTGAGAATCAAAGTTCCCTCTGTTCTGGGCCAAAAAGATCTCCCCCTTTTTATGGCAGCCAGCCAGAGCAGACACTGACACAGGAATATGGCTTTCACAGCTTGAATATGGACTTCCCATTTTTGCTTTTGCCTCCAGTAAAAGCACTACTTACTCCAGAAAATTTCTAACAGCATCTGCTAATTCATTATAAACTCACATCTCCATGAGCATCACTGTATCACCCCAGAAATAAAACAAATGGCTACTCATAAAACAAAATCTAACCTTCAGTTAAGATCCCAATTGTACAAAGTACTCCAAATCCAGCCATTTACTCCCCTTACAGCTAGACATTATGAAAAAATACTGCATATAGACCGAAACACTGCTTACAAACCACACCAGCTGTCATTACCTCTTGAACCAAACTCCATGACACTGCATATGCATTCTGTATTCAAGCACATACTCTTCTACAAACTTTTTCCATCAAACTAAAGAAAACAACACTGACTCCAAATTCAGAGTGCAATTAAAAGAACATTTCTTTATCCAAGCCAAATACTCCAGCTTTAACACAGGAAAAATCACCTAAGACACTATCTCTCTTGCTCTCCTTTCCAAGGGTCTTCTCCTCTCTCATACTTACTGAGGTTTGATTTACTTTGGAAGCTAACATATATATTGTACATTACACACATCTTGTTCACTAAAATATAGATATGTTTTATCTTTCTCTCTCCCCCAGATTCATGAAGCTTGCACCATGCGGGATAACACCAAATATGTCCGCCGAGCGATTCAGGTACGAACCAATTCCATGTGTACCACTGGCGTACGTCAGATCTACGCAGCCCTCGGCATAGGTATGTAAATCACCCCATGTGCAGTGCTGCACCATGCTAATGAAGGCACACAGCGATTCATGAAGTGGTGCAGGCATAGAGCAAGCCCATGGAAATGTAAACCAAAAAACACGGTTTACATTTACCCAAACAGAACATCGGAGTTATGGAAGTGGACCAGACTCATGTATTACAAAGTTAACATATGCCAATGGCTAAATACACAGCCAATGGCACAAGAAAAGATGCACAACACCTAAAAAACAACATTTAATGTCATGTCCACAGTAACGCACAGTACAACTGCAGGGCATGTGTGCGCAAACAGGAATACAAAGGAAATATATGCAAATGTCATAAAATTGCAATGTAAGACAAATCAGGATTTTACCGTAATACACAATGGTAGGCATGGCACACCACAAGCAAGGTTCAAGGGTTGCCAAGGGCCCGCGACAGTGTTTGGCGCTGTAACTATGAATTAGTAGTCAATGCCATGCAAATGAGGCAGGTAATACTGAATTGCAAACGTCCCACTGGATTAAGGATATACCTGATGGCGCAGCGCTATAACACCGAGGAGTGTATCAGAGGTGATACATGACATCAGCAGAGGGGTGTGCCATCATATCAGTAAGCACATTGGAGCAATGCAAATCTGGCCTGGCCGTTGCTAAGCAAAGCTGCAGGACAGGGGTGGGGAGGAAGGTATAGAACCATTTAGCTGAGAGCACACATGGTGCCCGAAAGCGCATGTGTACGGGGATGGAAACATGCCTGAAACCCAGTAAGCAGATGCATGTGCCGCGAACAATAGCATAAACAGGAAGGTCATGGGAAGAAAAGAAGGAAATGCTGAAGCAGGGTAATTGGCGTACTAATGAGCAATTAACACCAATCAACTCACGGCGGCCAATCGACGGCAGTAGACAAGCCTGCATGCAGAAACCTGTAAAACAGGATAGGGGAGGCATAGGATTGCAAAGAAAGGAGGGGAGGACTTGGAATGCAAAGATAGGAGAACTGTCATAGCGGAACAAAGCAAACTCACAGTAGACCGGCAATAGAACACATTACGTAAGATAAGCCAGGTCTAGGAAAGTACAAAGGAAAGAAGGCTGCTGGATGCATGCCAGCAAATGGTAGGTGTAGCATGCACAAATGTAAACGGAAGGGCAGGAGGTAATTCATGGCAGCCAAATATAATGCAACACCAAAGGCAGCACAATTGTGGTTCCGTTAATAAAACACAGAAGATACCCTGTAGCCATGATCATACATACACACCCTATGACATCATCAGTGTTCACAGCAAAACAGTATAAAGTGTGAAAGCACCCAAGACACACCTGTGTATTCCCAAACACTGCACCATAGGTGTAAACAGATGGGGAACTTTTAAAATGTACATGTTGGGAGCTTCCATAGCTGTGATTCATCAGCATGTGTTACAGACCGACGGTGTTGTGGAGGATGATGCCGACAACCACCGTAGGTCTCGGAGGAGGAGAAGAGTGTTCAGACCAAGGGTAACCTACCAGGGGCTGCATGATCTGGAGATAGTAGAGCATTACAGGGTGGACATGGACATTCTACAGCAAATAGTAGAGCTGTGCTGGCCATGCCTGAGAACCAGAAACAACAGAGGGGAACCCATCTCAGTGGACATGAAGGTATGTGTAAGCTTGCGAATACTAGCCACAGGTACCTTTCAAAGGCCAACTGGAGATATAATGGGGATCTCACAGGCATCGGCATCCAGGGTACTACACCGGTTCCTGGATGCCATGTTAGCACATGCCAATGAGCATATACATTTCCCCCGAACTCAGGAGGAGTTGGCCAGCAATATCCATCACTTCCACTGTGTGGCAAACTACCCGGAGGTACTGGGTGCGATAGACCGCACGCACATACAAATCAAGTCACCACCCGGTGAGTATGGTAGGCACTACATAAACTGCAAGGGATTCCACTCCATCAACTACCAGGTCGTGTGCAATGCCCAGGGCATTATCATGTATGTGTGTGCTGGAAGCCCTGGAAGCTACCATGACTCCCATATCTGGCATGCCTCACAGCTGTATCAGGTATTTGTCAGGGGGGACATCCCACAAGGCCACCTTGTGGGGGATGCTGGCTATGCACTGGAGCCATGGATGATGACCCCCATCAGAAATGCACACACACCAATGCAAGAACGTCATAATGAGGCACACGCACAAACAAGAATCATCATAGAGCGTGTGTTCGGGATGCTGAAATCATGGTTCCGGTGCTTGGACACATCTGGTGGAGCCTTGCAGTACTCCCTAGGCATGTGTGCCCCCATCTTCATAGTATGTGCCATGCTACATAATATGATCCTGCGGAAACAGCTGCAGCAGGGTCAAAATGGGAGAGGACCTCACAGCCCACCGCAATTGCCAAGGCCAACACAGACACAGACGGATCCAGACCACGGAAACACTGTGCCAGCCCCAGTAGGCAGATGGAGGTGTGCCCAATATGCCTATGCCTTGGCAAAGAGGGAACGTATAGCACATACCTTGACAGTGTAGGCTCCCACGGACTGACACCACTCTCCACCTGCACACACAGTACAATGGATGGCACACAAACACGACTACCTGTAAATTGTGATGTATTGGTGGCCCACTGTGGAATCCTACATAGGCAGCCCTCAAACATTGTACATGCAACAGCCATTGGAACAAGGAAATGTCAACACCTGAACAGTAGATGCGCCTATCAGCATCTGTCGGTGCTGTGTATATAGGTTCTCAGGTACATCGGTAGGTACACGCCCGATTGTCAGAGGCAAAACACCAAACAGGGCAAACAGTGACTCCCGTCACCACAACATCGAGTAAGCAACTGTCGCTTACTGGAGCAGAGGCAATCGTGGGAGCACATGTGTGTAAGCACTGTCCTACACACACTCAGCATGGATTCCCCGCTGCGTTACTGAGGGGCTCAACAAAATGTAATCATGGATGCTGTGTCAAGGCAGGGGATGTACCCATGACAGGTATTCATCACCCCAGCATGCTGCATCCACGGTCGTATGAAGGTGTAGCACATTATCGGGTATAGCTAATTGTGATATACATACCCAATGCTGGAGTACAGCCAGTAAACATCACATGGACATACCATAAACTGGAATCATCAATTAGTAAACTAACAGAGTTATCCATGTGAGTGTAGTGTGGAGTAACTGCTGTAGTGAACTTCACATACAAAATGACATAATACGTGTACAATCCCCAGATGTCCAAGTGGTACATGCAGTGACTGTCTTGCATGTTCCTGGTCCCACGTCCCACAAGGGATGTAACGTAATGTCGACAGCACGGGTAATGCATTCCAGATGCAGGTCATCAGAATATGTGTAGCACAAGTTAGCGGGAATAAGCGTTGCCCACAGCTGGTAAGTGATGTTTAAATACGACTATACAGATATGTGCAAAACAGGGCTAAGCTTCACTGACCACTGTGCAAATCTGGGTCAATGATGTACAGAACAGGTGAAACCAGCATTAGTCACCCCTGAACAAATAGCGCCTGCTATGAAGGGTAAAACGACCACTGCCAGGAGTGGAACAGGCAATCATGTATACAATCACCCAACACTATTGCTAGCCAAGATGTACATACGGTAAGGTTACCACATTTCAAATGACCAATGTGGGACATACGCCAGATGTCTACAGGCCGACACATACACCCGGCCAGTACAAAAACCAGAACGTCAGTGTTTTGCATAGATAAAATGCTTATTCTAGTAATGGTTGCAGGTACGTCTTCCATGTCCTGTAACATGTAGGTGGGTCAGAGACTGAATAAGTGTTTTATGCAACTATTACGTAAACTATAGGGAATATGTTTGTCCCAAAGTTGCAGGACATTTGCTATGTTCATAAATATTTCGCAGGACGCAACTGCACAAAGAGGAACTGTCCCTCGCAAAGTAGGACGGGAGGTAATCTTAACCTAAGCAGGTGTGTAATGTGACAGGTACAGACACAAATGTGTGGAGTCCCATGGAAACACAATATACACTGACAAACACACAATGAAAGGTGTAGCGTGCCTGTCACCACCCCTGTCCGAGATATGTAAATATAAATATATATATATATATATATATATATATATATATATATATATATATATCCACAGAACAGAACAAATGGAGACCTCCACGATGTAAAATAAACTTGGTTCATTGTAGAAACTATTTTCAATGGGTGTAAAGTAGTCAATCAAAAGTCTGATATATTGCTTGCTGAAGTCTATATTTAATTGTTGCCATTGTTTCAATAGTTCAGGGTGGCTCTCACCATATGTGGGCATACAGAGAAGCATATCTTCACTTCCAAGTAATACCTCAAGGCATGCGGGTTCTCTGTATGCCCACATATGGTGAGAGCCACCCTGAACTATTGAAACAATGGCAACAATTAAATATAGACTTCAGCAAGCAATATATCAGACTTTTGATTGACTACTTTACACCCATTGAAAATAGTTTCTACAATAAACCAAGTTTATTTTACATCGTGGAGGTCTCCATTTGTTCTGTTCTGTGGATAATACTTTTTTTCAGTGTGAGACCTTGGATGGTAGTTTTCCTACATCTTCTAATATTTGTGTTCTTTTTGGGATTTTGCTACCAACACACGATGGATACACCTACAGTGGAGCTCGATTACAATCCAGGCTTGAAGAGCCCGGTTAATAAGTGGAATGACATCATTGGTCAACGTGAAAATCCTTTATTGAATTTGGACTTACATGTTCCAGTTTCTACAAATAATATAGGTACTGTAACTGACCTTAAAGACTTCTTTAATAATCTTAGAGAACTTGAGAATGATTTATACTAACTACATAGACTGTTATGGCAAAGAAGACACTTGGAAGCATGTCTTCACTTCCAAGTAATACCTCGAAGCATGCGGGTTCTCTGTATGCCCACATATGGTGACAGCCACCCTGAACTATTGAAACAATGGCAACAATTAAATATAGACTTCAGCAAGCAATATATCAGACTTTTGATTGATTACTTTACACCCATTGAAAATAGTTTCTACAATAAACCAAGTTTATTTTACATCATGGAGGTCTCCATTTGTTCTGTTCTGTGGATAATACTTTGTTCGGTGTGAGACCTATGATGGTAGTTTTCCTGCTTCTTCTAATATATATATATATATATATATATATATATATATATATATATATATATATACCTATATAATACAGATAGAAAGGGCGATAGTGTGGTATATGTCGATATATAAGGAGTCACTGACATCTGCAAATATATAGATAGGTCAACGACATTCAAAACACCTTGGAGGTACAAATAAATAGAATACCGCCAACTATGGAATGTGTCACACACCGACACGTGTAACCAGGAGATTGAAAGACAGAAAGAACACAGTACTCAAACAGTAAAACCGCGAGCAATATGACGATAGTAAGGACATGTAATCACAGCTGTCGGCGGTGCAGTCCACGTAGGTACCGTGTACAACTGTGGTTGTGAGGGATGTAGCATGTGTATGTGTGTGTTGGGGGTGCCATGTGTGTTTCTGTGTGACTGTAATGTGTGTGTGTGCATCCGCATCGTGTGTCTGTAGGTGGCAACTCGGAGGTAGATGATTACGGTAGGTGCGGGTATAGCTAGCCATAGGCATGCAGGAAACAGCTGTCCCACATTGGGATGGACAGCCCCTCCCTGGGCAGGTGTGTCCTGACATGAAACATTACAAAGGACAACCGTCCGAGAGTGTAGGACAGTAGTATGTCCCAAATATTATGTAATAGTTGCAGGAAATACTCATGCCTGCATGTAAGAAATGGAAATGTTACATGCAAACTGATAAGTAGGCAAGGTCCAAGAACAATTGGTATGTAATGAGGATAAAAGTATGTGCTATCCTGTGTACTGACCATGGCTATATGTCAGCCTGTAAACACCACTATGTGACCCGCAAGTGTCCAACTATGGTCATATGAAAAGGTGGCAAGCCATGCCACAGAGGGTCTGACACCAACACCACTGCAATGACTGCAAATATCTCGGCAGACATACATGGGATAGTGGTCATTCAGAAATATCCCTGCACATATTGCCGTACATCCAGAGGTATGGAAGTATCAACCTCACCTGCATACCATATAGAAACCAATTAACTATGGTCCAAAGTAAATTCCCATAACAGAAGTCTACTAAGTGATAGCACTGTAATTAGGGAAGGGGCTCACACACATATATATGGACTACGTAGAAATGCAAGCCCCAAAAAAACGTATATGCTATGTACACCCGCCTACATCCCCCACACAGGAAACAATAGCAATACAGACTGTAATCACAGCACAAACATCCACTTAGTCAATTACATCTGCTGAACCGTTAACATACCTTGTGAGAGAAACATTTAAAGGCGCCATGCAAAATTGTATCCGTCATAGAACAGTACAAACGGTGATGTTACAGGTGTTTGCAATAGTCCGTTATCAGACAGGTGGGATGACAGGTACAGTCACAGGTAGAACCACATACTCAAGCCGTCACACACAATCCACGGGGGACATGACTCCAAAATACACTTGGCTCTACACATAGCAGTTGCAATTATACACAACAAAACACAATACAGGCCATCTCCCCGAAGGCAGGGCAAATGGCCAATGCCCAAGTGGAGAATTCAGTTATACCCCACTGTTGCCACGTAATTGGTGAATGGAGTAGCTGCACAGCTGAAGTGCACGTAATTAGTCACACCGGAATACCAATTGGCGGCAGTAAACCACATGTTGCAGGTATTGACGTATATAAGGATGACTTGCCAGATATGCAAACTGTATGCTCATGCCATACAACAGTTTAAAGAGTGATACAGAAGAGCGAGATAGGGATGAAATACAGGAATGATATCAAGGTATGTAGAACACTAACTGTATGTATAGCATGTTCCGTATTAAGTTATATCACTGTATGCATAGACTGGTTTGCAGTAATTAAAAGTGTCCACCTTGCATAAAGTGGGAAATGGTATTTATGTAGTGATGTCTTGCTGATCGTACTAACGCTTGTAGAAGTTGTGCGTCCAGCACTGGGCCACAAGGTAAACAGCACAGACACCACAAGGGAAGCAACATGATGGCTTTAAACAGAACAATGTCATATGACCTGCCGTCAGTGGCAGGGTATGTCCAAGAAGTACGTGCCATAGCAGGGGATAGAATATGTGGATATACTGTAGCAGTATGCATGTGTATGGGCATATAACATCAATGACATGTCTAAGGTGGTCCCGCTGTGCAAGTATGCTTTGAATTATGGGATACCATGTAACATATGTGTAATGTATAGTACAGTAGATTGATATGTCAGATATGTTACACAGGAGAACAGGCATATGATGCATACCAAAGGTAACGTATAGTGATGTGAGTAGTATGTAATTAATTTATGTATAAACAGTTATGATGAAATAAATAATGTAATCCACTCTGTGCATTTGCAAAGGATGCAAACATTACTCCCATACTAGAATAGCAGAAGAGATGTGACAGACAAAGAAGAACATGATTGGCGTGTACATGGGACATTGTAATAGCGTGACAACTCTAATCTAAATGGAAGGGCTATTCCAGTAACCATGCACAGAGGGCAAGTAATAGCTCCACAGGTACATAGTGGGGTACCATGCAGTCTGGCAAGTCTATGTGTAACAACAACTACAGTGTGCACACCAGTGGCACCTTTCTAGGGTAGTGTCCTGTGAACAGAAGAGCCATGTGTAACCTGCATCTCTGCACAGTACAGCCACTGCAGTGATCTCTGGTGTACATGTGTCCACCATCCACTAAGTGAGGTATCACATGAACACTGCTACTGACGATCCATGCGTGATGTACATAGAAATCTTGTCCCAAAGCATGGTGAGTGTCCGGTCTGGGAATGCAACCCCCAAGCACATCCCACACACTGTCACGTGTGTGCACATATCCATGAGCATCATGCTCACAGTGGCTATTGTGTATGTCACGTATGCGGAGTATATCCATTCACATATTTGCAGACATGGGCCCTGTCTTTGCAGCAAAGGTCACCCCTGAGTATGTAGTCAGCAAATGTGTACAGATGTGGTGTCTGTACTTCAGCCACAAACTTTAACTGACGTAGCTCAATAAACGTCATGATGTTTTAATTTTGAGTGATGTAAAGCTGTAGCTGTTGTGTAAGGTGCACCCTAAGTGGGGTGTTGTACCCATGGATGTGTGTATAAGTCCGGTGTTCAGAGGTACAATGGGTGACCATGTACCAGCTACACACCCAGTACAGACAAGTGTGGGCACGTAGAAGGATATCCACGCCACAGTGGCAATGTGGTAATCACAGGAGTGTGTGCGAAATACATGTGTAGTATGAACATGTATAATGCGACATATATGTAGGGGACTAACACCTATGTGATAACCAGTGGGTGGATGGTGTACTGCAAAGGTGATGTTCATGCCAAGTGTCATGCAGGTTGAGGCCATGATGTTCATATCAGGTATCCATCACAGTGACACCCATATGGATGAGGTCTGTATCAGCTGGTGGATCAACAACAGTGCTTGGTATGCAGTGGTCTGTAAAGCTAGGCAGGGAAGTCCCCTCAGTGGTAGCCTGTACCTCAGGGAAGCATATACCGAGCATGAGGGCCCCATGACTGAGGACTGTGGTATGCCAAGTGTAACTGGAATGCAGTATGTGATATGGTATGCCACCCTCAGTGTGTGTCCCCCATCCATTAACCACTTTGCATAACATCCTGAGGCATATGTTTTGATGTGCAGGTGGATGTGTATGTTGTCAATACCAGAATGGAGAATGGTGCTGTAAGGCAGCGAGAGGACAATGTAGGCTGTGTGGACTTCTTTGTCATCATAAACTACTCTGGCGACTGTATGAAAGGTGTTCAATAGGTATAGGAGGCATGCTGTGGCCCCAACAGGACCAACCCAGCTGGCATCAAAGGACCGGAGCACAACAAAGACTCAGCGAATGTTGTCCATGATGATGTGCCCTATAGCCGTGCAGAACAGTCCAATGAGGTGTGTAGGGCAATAGTCCCAGTCGTGCATTGTTGCACCACCTGTGTGGAGTGTAACTGTCGCTGTGTGCCAGTCAGGGTCCACAATATCTGGTACAAGGCTATTACTGAATATGGTGTCCCAGTGGGGAGACATGTCATTCAGAGGTCTGTGGACATCACAGCCTGGGATTTTGTATGTGACAAGGGGCCAGTATCCTAGGACATATAGAGTGCAGGTCAGTACTGTGTAGGTGTGACCGCAGGTACACCGCAATGTTCCTGCAAGGAATGTGGCCACGTAGGGAGTGAGAGGGTGTAATGTTAACATTGAAGCCATCAGACAGCATGTTGCAACATCACCTGTTACTGTCATGTTCCAGAGTGACAGTTGTATGTGTGAGCAGATGTGGGTATTGCATATGACTACTGACATACCACCATAATGCCTTTTGGTACATCTTGGAATGTGTTGCAGTAATGTGTACGTAGCTAGTTATGGAGTATGTGATGAGGGATCCTGTGGCCCTATAGAGGCTGATCAGTGAGTTACCCCACCCATGGGAATGTACACCACTGTGCAACTGCCCCCACCTGTTGTAAAGTATGTCCATGGAACCGCACCCCCAGAGTGGCATCTGTTATCTGGTGTGTACCATCATGGCTCAGTGTGGAATAGCATGATCCATATTGTTGTGTACATGCTAATGAAGTGCACTGGGGTATGTCTTAGCATTTCTATGTGCATTGTCCACTTGCACATGTGTCATGGCGTCCAGTACCGCTGTCATATGACATCTGTAGTAGGTGTTGTAGTACTCATCTACTGTGTATGCCATGAAGTGTGTGGTGCCGGTATGTGGCTAACAAGGGTGAGTAGCATATGTTCGGACCCCACCAATGAGGGGATAACCCCAGGTGTGGAACAGCAGTCACATGTTGGTAGTGTCCATGTCAAGGATACTGTTGGTCTTGTAGGTGGTGTGTATGGGTCGAACCAGCCGAGCGGAGGTTATGACTCACGGACAGCGTACGCCTAATGTGTCGGTGCATGTGCGGCTATCACAGTTAAGTGTGGGTTACTGTCAGTCTCACATCAGTAGCAGCAGTATGAGCCCAGCTGTCCAGTACACCATGAAATGATGTCTGGTAACTGTGGGGTATGTTGAATCCGCAGCTGGTAGTACTGTGAACAGCAGTTCCGGACACAGTTAGTTGCACATGGAGCACCTGTGATGCATTGTGCTAAGTAACCAGCCAGGATGTGTGTACAACATAGTGGAATATGGGGACACCTCAGACGTGGGTGTGCCAGTACAGGTACATGCCTGAGAGGTACGGTCTGTCTATAACCAGTCATTGCAGGTGTGCTGTGCAGAGCCAAGAGGCAGGTCCCAGTCACTGCAGAGATATTGAAGTGGTGCAGTATCAGGTGTGCCTTGCCTGCGTGCGTCACAGAGCATGATGTCAAGCATTGTGTTACATGACTACATGTTTCGCTAGCCAATTCCCATTCTGGTGGTGACTGTTATTGGACACTGTGCAAGACAGGCAGTATAAAAGCAGCAAGAGTCCAATATGTGATCCGTACTCCCAGGGCTGACAGGTGCAGGTCAACTGTGCTACAGCATCATGTTGTTTGACCAGGTCTGTCAAAGTCGACGTATACTAGACACCTGTGGAATGACAGCAGAAGCATGGACAACTGTTGGGAGTGACACAGTCGCTCGTTGTACAGTGGTAACAGGTCCAGATGACCGCAAAATGCTCCGCAGGGCTCAGACCACACCATCAGGGCTACAACACTGGTGGTCTATTGCATGTCCCTGCAACGTAGTCTGCCCTGAGATACAACTTCAGTCACACAAACATGGAAAATGACAGTCGCATCGTACCTGCTGAGTTGTGGCATGTGTGCATAGGTTATGTTGCAGAACCAGTTACCTGACAGCAGGATGTAAGTGACTATCGCCTTGTGTAGCCTGCTGAGTGGAACAGCAGTGTGACCACCAACAGTCACCTATGGCAGGTGTGTTGTGTATGTTATGACACCCTATTGAATGTATGTGATGGGCACACGTGTCTGTGGGCTATAGGTTGGTGGGGTTGTGTTTGGCGATGTGGGCTGCCGTTGGTGCCCACACAGAGTATGGAGGGGTACTGTACAAGGTGTCTCCATATGTGTGGCCTATGGTGGGGATCATGTGGGACTATGTGATGAGTGGGGTGTGTTGTGAATGTTGCACATCCCCACATGACTGTCAGGTGCAGTCAGGGTTGGTGACAGTATAACCCCCAGGAGGGCTGCATATGTGCACCCCCCAGAGGCTGTACTGTTATATGTTGGGAGGTGTACATTGACTGTGTACATGAGAATAGCTCTATTGCCACATGTACAACATAGTCATCATAGTGACAGGCAATAGCACAGGTACATGCCAGTTGGACATGCCTGTAGATAAGTGGTACGTGCCAGGTGGACACACCGTATAAACCACCATGTCTCACGAGATATGTGAGTGATGTGTGTATGACAGCTGCTGTACTGTAAGCAAGCTGGAAATGTATGGACAGACAGTGTACCTGTGAGGACTGGTGTGAAATGGGTGCTAAACTAAGCAGCAGCTCATAACATGCCAAGAAGCTCTGAACAAGTGCCGAGCATGCCCATACAATACAGATAGGGTGTTGGATAATATCAACCCACACGTGTTGATGACAGTCATGATTGGTGGCACCGCATCAGAACACTGCCGGGTATGGTCTGCAAGTCCATGAACCATTATCAATGTAGATGTTAGCAGTACAGATGTACAAGACAGTATGGATGTTTGACTACAAATGCCTTTGTATGTCACAGGAGTGTTCTACTAGTGGCCTGTTGACAGACTCACAACTACTAAAGGTGCTACAGGGACATGTGCATATCACACGGTGTCAGCGACAGTAAACCAGGGTTAATGTGTTGTACCCCACCCGCATTGTAGCCCATACCACACAGACAAATGTCAGCCATCTGTGTATGTGAGGATGTGAATGGCCATGACCTATGGGCAATAGTTGTCACAGTGTTGTGAACAACATACAGAATGGGCTGTGTGTGTGAGTTGTGTGACATATGTGCACATTCTGGTGGATGATATCAGCAATGACACCACTAGGGGAGTACCCCAGTACCGATTAAGTAACACCTAGGCTGTGGTCAACATTATGGACACTGTGTTAGGGATGGTGTTGTGCAGTACACCTCCCTGAGCTGGAGACATCTCCCTGGCCCTTTAGGTAGTCATCCGAGGTATCCATGACATGACAGGGTGTTATCCATGAGCACGGAGATCATTGGACAGGCATACACAGCACCCGTGTGACCAATATTGGAACACATCTCACCCTTCAGCGGCAGGGCCCATGAGTGGATGGCCGATACCAGCCTCCACAATACTCACCTCCAGTATGCAGCATGCTATCCACCTTGCATACAGACATATGCCACACTATGCTGTTGGACATGCTACATGTCCATAGCCTGATCTGAAAGATATACGTCATGGACAACCACCGACCTACGACTAGGATGGCCACATGCTGGACAGATCCCTGTGCCATACTCCCACCATACCATGCAGCCCTGTCCACATAGCTGCACATATCATCCCTGTCATACATGGTGTGATGGCTGTATGGTAGATGTAGTATCAACTATCTGGATCAGTAATGTGTCACTGATGCCCCTTGCTGTGGCGTAATGGGTGTTGGATACAGCTAGTAAACCCAGCCTGTACATGCTATAGCCAACAACCTTACCTGAGAATGATGTCCAACTAGCCATTGTCCCATGTCTATCACATGTGCAACACAGGCAATCCGTGGCAGGATGTTGAACAGCTATACAGTGCAGTGTAGATGTCTATGGCAAAACAGATGCATGTACAGGTTTCCATGTGTACTTGGCGCATTGTCACTGCCCAAGTCCATTAAGGCTGTGTCTGTGCTGATATGTGAAATATACACAGCATCAAGGTCAACAGCATTACCGTGGATACATCCAGGCATGTGCGGATAGGTAGAAACACCAGTGCAGGCAAACAGAAATGCCCACATGAAGACAGACGTCACATGCAGTAGGAACACTAATGAGGTGACACACATATATGGGGATGATATTCAATGCATAATGGGTGTTACATGTGTGTGACACATACATGCCAGTCGTGTTAGTGTCATGTTGATTTGCAAAGATAACTGCAGATGTACTAGAAATGTATGTGCAGCAGTATCACTGTACATGTCTGTAAATGTGACCTGTCACCTTCATCTTGTCTTACAGATAATGCCTCATACACACCTACCAGCATACAGCCAACAAGAGGATGATGTCCTAATCCCGTACCTGAATGAGAACTATGAGATGTTATTTAGCCATGTGCCACAGCACACACAGCAGCGGGACGACCTGTGGCAGGATCTACGCAGGAGGGTCAACGAAGTGGGTGGCCACAACCGCACCTACCAGCAGGTGTGTAGACACTGCACAGACTTGATACGTCATGCAAAACAGTGTGCCACTGCAATCACCAGGGAACAAGGTGGAACAGGTGGTGGGCCACCAACCCAGCCTCCACTTACACACACAGAGGAGCTACTGGCCAGTCTGGGGACACCCTCGGAACAGCTCCCACAAACACTAGCTGCCATCGTGGAGGTGGGTGTCTCCCAACCAATGAGCCTGGAGTTGCCTGGTAAGTCAGTACTGAAAATTTGGCCAGTATGTCCCACGTACGTGCATGTGTCAGTGTACATCATGTAATGTAGCAACATATGCAAGGTATTTGGACACACATGCTGTTTGCTACATTATGCTACCCCATGTATGCACCATGCATCTGAACTGTACAGGTATTTGTAGGATGTCCAGATGTCTGCCTCATATTGTCAGTGTGTTTCCCTTAATAGCTGTCCTTTTCTGGCAAATAGCTGAGGAATGGAGACATTAAATGATGACACACATTTGTGTTTACGACTGCACATTCCGTGTAAAAACCATGTGCATGTAAACGTATTAGTCTAGCAAATTTCTAAGTTTGTAAGAGCAATATGTCACAGTTGTCTCTATTTGTCCCCCATCATAGTAGGCTTTGTCCACATTTATTGTTCTAAGAGGTTGAGAGGTATGGTATGCACACATGTGCTTACTATATGCTATTATACAGGTGAATGTGTTAACTTGCACTGTGCACCCTGTGGCTGTCATACAGTTATGGATAATGTTCATACTGCTGTGTCACCCTATACAGGTACCTCTGGCGTGCCGCACAGACAAGAATCCATTGCAGGTTAGACTGTCATCTGTATCAGGCATGTCAAAGCATAGATCTATTCGCCATGTGGCCAGTTTAATACATGAATATACAGGTCGCATCACCCATCATCCACACAGGCCACCCATGTGCAATATACACAAATGAAATGACACACAGACATGACACCACAGTATTTGTCATTGCTACATGTGTGTCCAGCTGTGCATACAATGGTGGAGGTGTTCTACAATAGAGGTATATGTACTATACAGTGGAACAAAACGTGTGGTACACAAATCAGTACCGCACAGTGAGCAGTGATATGGGCAGACCACAGGCATCACCATTGTGTTATATGCCCCAGCAATGGGTTCACACATTGTGATGTTCTATCTGATATGTCTCAGACACGTAGCATTTTGGTTGCAATATTGTCACATTTCCCATAACCCATACCCCACATACCACACATGCACCTGTTGTCTGCATAGCCCTGTGTATGGTGACATATCCAACATCTATGGGTGTATGTCATATGGGACAACACAGACATGTGTGATAGATGGCCATCACATACATGACCAACAAATGTGCAGACATGGCAATGCGGGATGGCCGGAGACACATAGCCACACAGTAGATGGGATGTGGATACACCCTGTCCCACTTTGTCCACACATGGTCCAATTACAGCCATACTAGACCAATTGTACTGGTGATGTGGTACACTGCACATCTTAAATGCCTGTGCACAGCTAGTGGAGGTGTCAGTGACATCTACCTCATAAGATGTGTTGAACATGATGTCTGTGTCATAGCATGACAGTAGTCACCTTTACAGATTCCACTGACAGTGACACCAGGCCACAGATACTGTACTTTTCCCTTGCTGCCATAGGACATCACTGTTAGCTGTGCACCTTGTGTGGGTGGTACATCAATGTCATGTGTGATATGGTGACATGACAGGTCTGCTATGTGTGGACGTGGTTGCCAGGCAGCTAACACTCTGTAGTCGTCGTGCAGGGGTGTCATCTGTATATCCTCCAGTGACCTGTCACATGACACAGTATGGTTTGGTGTGGTGTGTATACACCTCAGCATCGTGGGTCACAATCCACAGGTATGTCATGGGTATGCATGCAGTTCTGGATATGCAATGCGTACATATCATGCACTGTTTAGCAATATAGATGCCTCATGATGCCATGCAATGGCATAGTGTCTGTACTTCACACTGTACAGCAATGTAGACGGCTCACAGTCCCCTACCATGCCCATGCACATTTGCTCAACATACAGTCTATCTGTAGGGCATATGGACAACACTGCAATGTGATACCCAGTACAACGCTGTACATGTGTCAGGACACCATTGTGTCAGGCATGCATGCATGTTAATGCACACATCAGCAGATTACATGTCAGTGTCACATCAGCGATGTGTACTGTTATCCTGTTCTGGTCCACATGGTGTATCATGGGGATGCATGCATACTACCATGATCGTGTGAATTGCATGGAAAATGATATGACACCTGCCTGCTGTGGTGCACATTCCAGGGGGTATGCTTACAAACACTAGTGATGTCTGAGCTGCATGCTGTCAGCTGTATAACAAGCATGATGCATGCCATCTGTCATATCACATGCATGGTGTGTCAGTGTCTGTGTGTGTGTGTGTGTGTGTGTGTGTGTGTGTGTGTGTGTGTGTGTGTGTATGTCAGTGTGTGTGTATGTGTGTGTGTGTGTGTGTGTCAGTGTGTGTGTGTGTGTGTGTGTGTGTGTGTGTGTGTGTGTGTGTGTGTGTGTGTGTGTGTGTGTGTGTGTGTGTGTGTGTGTGTGTGTGTGTGTGTGTGTGTGTGTGTGTGTGTGTGTGTGTCTATTGTAATTTAGAGTCTGTCTTTGCATTCACAGGTGATGTAGGTGCGTTACCCTCCTGTGGTCCATCTGATAGTGTCCCCACAGATGCTAGCAGTGATGAACATATGCATGAGGTACAAGCAAGGATGTCAGGGGCTGAATCTGTGCCAACGGTTGCCATCCCAGCTATGTCCCCCTCTTCCCCACACACAGATCAGCTGCCAACATATACCGCATCACCAGTGGCCATAGAGGAAGGACAGTCAGCATCTGTTAGTGTTGAACAGGAATGTGTGGTGGCTACAGAAGGTGTGTCTCCACACCATGGCGGCAGTGTACTGACTGCAGATGTGTCACACAGGCATGTGGCTGGTGCTGCTTGTAGGAGGACCTCTGGCAGACATGCACCTGCAGCACATAGTGCAGCAGCTGGAATCACCAGACACATATTCCAGACTGTAATGGCGGCACAGGCATGTGCCGAACGGCAGAACAGAGAAGGGCAGAGGCTGCAGAGGGCTGCTATCCGTACCCTAAACAACAACATCCAGGCATTGGCAGGTACTCAACAGCAAATTGCTGATGTTCTGGACAGGCGATTGGGTAACATGGTCAGAATCCTTGACCGTGGCATGGCAATCCACGAATGTGAGCTGTCTGTGCTGGAACATCTGGTAGGGGTGAGGCATAAGCCATGTGGACGTAGGCCAGCTACACCACCTAGTGCAGGTAAACATGAGCATGCCACCTCACATGGCTGCTCCCATAGTGCTGGTAGCAGTAGCAGTGCAGCTGGTGCTGCACTGTCCACACCAGGACACAGCAGGCCACGTGGACATGGCCCTGGATGTTCCCGATGGGGACACGGTTCCAGTGGCCATGTGTCGTCGAACAGTAGCCATTCTGTACCTCCACCTGGTAGTGCCCGTGCAACCCCTGGCAGGCACAGGACACGTGGCCGTGGCCGGTCACAGTGAGCTGTACAACCTGTTCTGTACAATCTGGAGCTGTCGATAACACCCTTGTGTAGGCCTCACAAATGACAGAACTGTATGAACACATACACGCACACAGCAAACACAACTGTAGGGCTTCACAACACCCACATGCATATGGAACAGACATGTCCAATCAAATCACTGGCCCTTACCCACACACATGATGTCATCCATTGGTGCAGCCTATGCCCCTGGAAAACAGTATCTCCTTGTGCATATGATGAAGCCTGTGCTGCATCCCTGTCATCCACACCATCGGTGCAGGGATATGCTCAAATGGTCTGATGCACAGGGTGAACAGAATAGTGAGAGGTGTATCTAACATTACTTGTGTATGCATAGTGAGGGATGTGTATGTTGCATCAGTTGTGTGTGAATACTGAGAGATGTGTATGTGACATCAGTTGTGTACTGTCGACATGCACCAGTCATACCATGTAGTCCGGGTGCAGCATGCATTGTGATATGTTCACAGTATGTGTCTCGGTTACAACAGTAACAGCATGTTGGTAATGATGCCCTGGTTCCCTCCTATTGTGTACTGGCATGTGCCTACAGGTAGCAGTGTTTGCAGTCCCCCATGTGTAACTGTGGAGTACTCACAGGCACATATGGCGATATCAGCATGCTAAACATACCCTCAACCTGACTGTTGGAAAGTCTAACATGACACAGATGTCCACACATATACTGCACCTGAAGCATGTGGTCAGTTGAACAGGCTACGGCGGACAGAGACGTGACATACATACCAGGAAACATTACAGGTATGTTGACATGGTGCAGGGGTTGTACACAGCAGTTTGGCCAATGATGACGTTAGAGGCGACTTGATAGCATGAGGCCACACTGTGTAGCAGTAATACCCTGTCACATTACAGGAACTTGGCCACATTCATGGGGTCTACACCACTACAATGCACACCCCATAGTGTTGGGGTATGTACCCTTGCCTATGTGGTCATCACCCTCGCAGTACTTTGCACCCACATGACGTGACACAGAGAAGGAACATGCACAGGTAGCCAGTACGGCTGGGACCGATGGCATCAACAGGGTAGTAGACTGCATCACCATGAGGGGTTAGTGATCCTGTTTTCACTGTATGGTAACATACACCCTCACACCAAGCACCAGACAGACATACATACATACATACATACACACACACACTGTGGTGACCAGAAATGTGTATATGGATAGCTGATGTGTGTGATGCACCACACCTGCCGACATCATGCTTTCCACACTGCAATATGTACAGATCTCTACAACGGTGTACAGGGATGTGTACCAACTGGGACGTAATCCCCACCATATGTGGCATATGTGGTCACAAAAGCGAACACACATGGCAGTGCTGGGAATGATACACCTGCCATATAATGAGACGTTTTATAGACATGCAGCTGTATTGTCCGCATTATGTGTACCAATGCTATGTCTGGCAATTGTGCTGCTATATGCACATGGGAGGATGTAAGTGTTACAGGTGTCATGTGACATACAGTTGGTAACACCTGACCACTGTGTATGCGTTATGTCATCACCGTCAAGTAACAGTGACATAGCGTACTATTTGCACATGGCATGGTAGGATGGCATGTGACACACCTGTGAGCCATCCCCAGCACACATACATCTACACAGGTGGATCACTACTTTATGTACACACATCCCTCCATACGTGATGTACAACCAACCGTACTGTCTGTATGTCACCATATACAGGTCTGAATGATGGGGCTGCATTGCATCTGCATGTCGTAGTTAGGCGCAGCTGTGTTACAGACATCGCCACCGCACATGCATGGTTTCTGCATGCACAGTACAGATTGTACATGTGTGTTGGTCCTACATGTGTCTCCTGTAGCCATGTTTGTATGCATTGCTATTGGTGGACATGTGTATTGAAATACATAACACATGGACTGTGGTATGATATCATGGGTGTCATGGGTGACTAGTACAGGGGAATGTGTCCTCGGTCAACATTGCTACCTCCTGTACTGTGAGCATTCCACAGACATGGACCCACCTTCCATTTGCATGTGTATGATTGCTTAGGCCACTGTTCTGAATGGGGGACAGCAAAGGCTATGCTATGTACACATGTGTTGTGTGTGTGGTCCATGCACACATCCACTGCAATCACATGTATGACATATCCAAACATGTGTGTTCATTGGTGTACAGCAACACTCATCTGTCACAGCTGTGTAAGACCCGGGGCCCCTGGTATGTCTTGAGCAGACCTGGTCATGTATAGTGGTATCATTGCAATGCATAACACCTGTTGGAAGCCTGCTGGTACATGTGTACTCTGCACAGTTGCTGTAGACCTCTGTACAGTCCACTGGTCATGTGTCACACGGTGTTGTGTTAATGTATGGCTGTGTATTGCTGCACCAATGACATGGTGATGTCTTGAGGGCTACAGTGTGGACTGCGGTGTGTACATCTGTGATCTGCACCTGTGACAGCTGTGATGGCAGCTGCATGTGTGTGACCGCCCTGTGCATGGGGACAGTTATACCTTACTGTGCCCTTCCGTGTTTAGTTTCTGTCTGCATGCAAGACAGCCTGTCCTGTGCATGGGGGCAGTTATACCTAACTGTGCCTTTCCATGTTTAGACTCCATCTGCATGCAAGACGGCCCTTTGCAACTGCTAAGTGTGTGAGCATGCCCAGTATGCTGTTGTGTAGATAGACACACAGGACAGTCCAAACTGAGCCCTTGCGTGTTGAGACTCCGTCTGCATGAAAGACGGCCCTTTGCAACTGCTAAGTGTGTGAGCATGCCCAGTACGCCGTTGTGTAGATCGACACACAGTACAGTCCAAACAAATGTGTATTACTAAGCATGTGGCCATGGCCAGTGAGACCTTGTGTCGGTGATGTCCCTCTGTGCATGGGCATGGCCATTGACATCCTGTACAGCCATGGTGTTCATCCTGGCAATAGATGTCCATTTTCAACGTCACGATGGTTGCCTACCGAGTACACACTGGTCGACTATCTTGAAGGATGTACTGTCTGTGGCGCGTCCCATGTCTATGTGTTGCTGTTGTAGTGCTCCATAAATCTTTAGCTGCCCCAATCACACCACTGCTGTGTGTTGTCTACATCTACCGTGGGACAGTAATATGTCTGTATGCTTTCAGACTGATCACTCTCTATACAATCCCTGTCAGCATCCTTGTCTTTGCGGATGATGACACACATCTAGAAGTATGCCTCTGGGACCGCTGTGTTCAGTAATCTCAGTAGTGCATTCTGTAAATGCGTCATGCTGTAGTGTGATAGGGTAGTTAGGTGTATGTTCGACTCCCAGCCCTGCTAGGTGTGTGTGTGTGTGTGTGTGTGTGTGTGTGTGTGTGTGTGTGTGTGTGTGTGAGTGTGTGCGCGCATGCTCCCATCTGCCTGGGGACTCAGTCATGCTTTTAGATGCCTCAGACCACAGATATTTCCTAATGGCGTCTTTGCCTTTGCAGATGATGACACGCACCTAGAAGTATGCCTCTGGTACTGCTGTGTTTAGTAATCTCGGTAGTGCATTCTGTAAATGTGTCATGCTGTAGTGTGATAGGGTAGTTAGGTGTATGTTCAACTCCAAGCCCTGCCAAGTGTGTGTGTGTGTGTGTGTGTGTGTGTGTGTGTGTGTGTGTGTGTGTGTGTGTGTGTGCGCGCGCATGCTCCCGTCCGCCTGGGGACTCAGTCATGCTTTTAGACACCTCACACCACAGATATTTCCTACCAGCATCTTTGCCGTTGCGGATGATGACACGTGCCTAGAAGTATGCCTCTGGGACTGCTGTGTTTAGTAATCTCGGTAGCTTGTTCTGTTAATGCGTTATGCTGTAGTGTGATAGGGTAGTTAGGTGTATGTTCTACGCCCTGCCAAGTGTGTGCGTGTGTGTTTCCAGCTGCATGACAACAGTACATTGCTTTTACAGTATTCACTCTCCATAACATCCGTGTGGTGTCTTTGCCTTTGATGCTGCTGTCTGCAGGCTGGATGTATGCCTGTGTAAATGCTGTGATCTACTAATCACAGTAGCGCATTCTGTAACTACGTAATGCTGTTGTGTGGTACAGTGGTTACGTTTGTGTTCTGCTCCCAACCCTGCCACATGTGTTTTGTGTGTGTATGTGTGTGTGTGTGTGTGTGTGTGTGTGTGTGTGTGTGTGTGTGTGTGTGTGTGTGTGTGTATGTATCTATCTACGTATATATATATATATATATATATATATATATATATATATATATATATATATATTGTATATAGATATGTATGTTGAGATTAACACTCTTGATTGTGCTGCATTATTTGTACGTGATCCCCTTGGATGCATGTACATCTGCTATGGCTCTGTGATAGTGAACATACTGTGTGCTGTAGTGATCATGGGTTATACTTGTGTAGTGACCGGTTATAGTGTTGCTGGGTATTACAAGGGGCATTGGATACAATGTTAGTACAGCACCTTTGAATGGTCGTATGCACATCTCGGCAACAGTCAGCAGTGGTTATTACTTTGGAGGGTGAGTATGGCTCATATCCGTATGTAGTAACTGACAATTCTATGCAGCTCAGGTTAACATTACTGACCCACGTTTATCCACAGGTTGTGGTACAGATCCCAAGACATTATGTGTATACATTGACAGGTGCAGGACTGGGTTAGTGTTGGATGCATGGAGGGGTGTCCATGGCCAGTAATGGCGATCTCTACAGCCTGGCAGGTACGGTCTGTGACTGTCCCACAACCTCCTGTATATGGCTGACACATGCTGTACCTGTGTATATGCAGACACACTCACACTTACCACAAACAGCTAGGGCTATCAGATACACAAACCCATTGCATCACCATTAGGCCATGCAATAACCGATGTCCCTCACACACACACACACACACACACACACACACACACACACACACACCTACATGTAAATTGGATGGCTCAATGACAGCTCTGGAAATGTAACACCACACCCTGTGCATATGATGTCACCTGTGCCACCACCTGTGATGTGTAACATTGATGCAGGATCAGACTAACCTGGTGCTGATGCACAAGGTGGCTTTATTCCACTGTATTGATGTTAGAATGCTGTTAACACAAAGTGTGATACTTCCATGTGTATATCAGCAGGCATGATGCATTGCAGCTATGACCATCACTGTAGCATAGTTTACAGCACTGTTAATTCTGAATATGTATTCTCCATCCATGTGCCATTTCACTGATGTGTGTAGTATTGGCAGCACATGTGTCTGAGTGTGCAGTATGTGTGTGATGTGTGTAGTACACATGTATACATGCTTACAAATGCGTACACTGGCATACACGACATTACACGGGCTTCACCATTCGTACACTAGCTTACTCATTCTTCAACACACGCACAGTGGCTGACACGCGTGCACACATGCTTACTTGGGCTTACTGGTGCGCACGGGCACGGACACACTGTGGGCAGGTTTGCAGGTAACATTGGTAGTATCCATGGTGTACACCGTCAGTCTCCTGACTTTCCCTAGGATAGCTCATAACACGCCTCTTCCACTGAGTACTGACAGCAAACATGTGACACTGCTCCGGTAAGATTACAGTGTTTTATACATACACACTCATGTTGTCACCTATCTTCTACTCTAATAGTCCCCTTTTCCTACACTACACTGTAGAGGCCTGGCCCATATGGCATGACATGTTGTGATTCACTATCCTCAGCCTCATTTGCATCAGATTGCCTACAAATGCCTTGTTACATCCCTGACAGAGTGCTTCCACACATAACAACCAGTACGCAGTAGCCATGTTGTCTCCAGCTTGCCATTCATCTGCATGGCATACTAACATCTAACTAAACCTACATTTTGTATGTAGATTATACATAGTCGACTTGTTTTGAAGCGCAACGCATTCTCGTGGTGCTGCGCTACGCTTCCACACCAGAGATCGGGGGAGGACAACTACAGATTTATTGATATCCAATGGACAATAATGCCACTGGCCTTAGATTTGGACATTGGCATGCTTCTTCGACTGTATTGATACTGTATTTGCAGCTGTTATTGCTCCATTTGGCAATGTGCAGAACATTAGTCGCCTAACATCCGAGTACATTTCTGCACATAATTCTGCTCTTGCACGGACAGCTTACTGTTTCATGTATCCCATATTTACATCATTTGCATAGCTTTCACATACAAATGGGGTATTTTGCAAATCCCAACATTGTCCTTGCAATGTTCATGTTACAGGTGGTCTTACACGCCCCTACAGGAGTTTGCTGAATAGCTTGGTGGACATCTTTCCTTGCTGTACTCTCACTCTACTCGTACACACCGGAGGCTTCATGTATCATGGCCTAGGCTTTGCTGTGTGCTATGTCTATTTGTGGTGTATGCATGGCTGTGGGTATGTCCCACTGTCATCATTTGCAAAGGTGACCGTGGCTGTGGGTATGTCCCACTGTCATCATTTGTAAAGGTGACTGCCCTATAGGTACGTCATGTAGACTGCTGTGTCATTTGACATGTCAGCACATACCTGCGGCCTATAATGAACTTCCTACTGCAGCGCTTGTCATACCTTCTGAGTTATCTTGCAGTCAATAATGCTGTTTCCTCAGACATGTATCTGTTTCTGATCATACCTCTCAACCTCCTAGAGCACAAAATCTGGACAAAGCCTAAAATGATGGGGCGACAAATAGGGGCAGATTTTAAATACTGCTCTTACAAACGTAGATAGTTGCCAGAATAATAGGTTTTGCATTAGTATGACTTTTCTGAAGGATTTGGAGTCTTAAACTCAAATGTTTGTCATTATTTAATGACTTCAGTTCTCAGTTATTTGCCAGAAAGGTACAAATTGTAAGAGGAACACACCAAACATATGAGGCAAAAATCTGCACATTCTGCGAAAATCTGTACAGTTGCGACGTATGTTTCTGATACAGGATATCAAGTTTCTTACACCAATACACACAATATTTGGTGGCATCACAGGCCAGATGCCATTACATTCCTATTGCAGGACACACCCACCCAGAGGGTTGTATTCCTCACAAAGGCCAACAGGTGCTTATCCACACTACTTATTCTATCATGTACCTTATGTGTACGCCGGTATTTGCGCTTTCCATCAGTGGCAGAGCTCACGTACGAGTATGGGGGACTGGACACTGTATCAGTGACTCTGCATGACACCCTGAGGGACACATTTCTTTGGGATCTATTAACCTTCCACATTGACTTTCACAGGGCATACATTGTCATTCACATTTGTCGAAGTACATGCTTATGACTTGTATATGTTTTGTCATTTGTCCTGGCATCTTTCTTCTCACCTGTCCACCTAATATCACTAGTTCTGTACATTTATTTAGGACAGGATACCTTCATACCTCCACCTGTACACATTATGGGTAAACTCCCCGAGGTTTGACCTATGATTTTGTTACATTTGTCATTATAATGTGCCTTTCTGGTAAATTACTGGCAAGGCATGATGGACTGTGAGGTTAGATAATAATGACAGACATTTCTATTTCATGATTACTAACCCTCATAACATTCATACTCCTGACTACGCCATTATTCTATCAATGTTCTCACTTTGTCAGGGGTATATTTAATATACTCACTATTTGTATTTCATGTACTATGCCTTAGTCCAGCTGTTTTATTCTGAAAGTTTGGAAGGTATGGTTACCATCTTGGTCGTACGCATGCCCATCCATGATAATCGTCTATATGACACTGATATAGGTCCCTATGTCTTCCCCCAATGGTTTACACAATATCCAGTAGATGTGTTGAACCTTTTTGGGGAATGTAGGCATGTGCTATACCCATATAGGTATATTGATCACTCCCATGGGGCGAACCTAATAAATCTGTGCCAACCAACACCTAGGCCCATTTCTGCATACCCATGGTTCCCATACCTGACTCCCCTCCACAGTACCCATTAGACATGTTTAATGTGAGCGATAATAAAGTGTGAAGACACTTCTAAGCACTCCCCACTCTCCGGATATCAGGTCGTACGTCATACATTCTATCGACCCATGTGTTATTACCCTTGCACCTGCTACTGTTGCATGTACAGCTATAGCATAGTTGCAGCTGTGACCTCCTTTGCATCGATGATGGTTCGCACTTCGTACGGAATCAATTTTTGGGGTCCTGCAAAGGACACCTATATTCATGTTTAAAGTGTAGAACTTGCAGGCCTGTCACACTGGTACTTTCTGGGCAATGGTTTGGAAAGCAGCAGTGTATTCACCTTTCATGCATGTCTGTCTGTCTGTCTATCCATAATAGCTATACTGTGACCTATTTATGTACATGTGTTATATCTACAGGGACATATGTTTGTTGTGTATATATCTATTAATGTATCGTGTGTTTATAGATATATATATGTACATATATACATATGTCCATATATGTCTGTACATTCCTCATTTCATAATTAGCTTTGGTTTAAGTCTGTGGATATATGTGTATACACATATATATATATATCCATATCATACCTTTCAACTGTACAAATTTACGCTGACTGTACAACTGTTTGCCTCCTATCTTTGGTCCGTTTTTCATAACCTTGTGTCTATCTGGCAATTTAGTGGCATATCATTAAAGACTGACGTTGGACAATAATGACAAGCATTTCAGGTTACGACTTCATACCCTTCAGAGAATCCATGCTAGTGATACACCTGTTATTCTATCCACTTTCTATGTTTGTTAGGGCAATATCTGGGGATTGTCCCTATTTGTACCAGTTGTTTTCATGGCTTTGTCCGGTTTTGTACTTTACGGGATTAACAGGTATGAGCCATGTATATATAATGTGGAGAAAACAGCATTCATTTGCTATGCTGTGAGCGGATTACACATGCACAGGTGCACTTGCATATCCTTATTGTGGGTTACATATGTTTAATAGATATTTGTGCTTACGTGGCCTTTCATAATTCTGACCGTAACAGTTACATATCTGTATTCCGGTTTACGGACTGATGCGAAACACACTTTCACCTTTACATATTTAAATGTATGTACAGCACGAAAGCATTCATTACACTTTAAAGTTATATGTGCAGTGGTCGTAGGTCAACCGGGACTGCATTCATGTTGGCTGGATGCTGGAACCACTATTCTATTGGTGTTCTGCCTCATTGATATGCATACCCATAGTACTTAGCTACATCAACATATGCCTCACCGCTTCACTTACAACACAGGCATCCATTCTCCTGCTGGGAAAAACACGGTACTACATATTGCACATTCCCTATTGCCTACTGCTGTGGACCCCAGCTGCATTGTTAATTACTCCAAGGATATGCAGAACACCAAGGCATATAGTCCTGGCACATACCGGTCTTTCATTGTCAGGGTGTTCATGTAGTGATCTGGGTTTACGCTTGTCCACCTGGTGAACGGAACTTCCCTGGCTGAGTTCAAATGTCAGACGAAGCATATGGATGAGGAGTTTCTCCCTATTATGAATATTTACCTGTGTTTATAGATACAGGTGTTTGGGCACCTGTCAGCAGCTTATTCTGTTGGCAATACATATTATAGGTGGGGTTGTTACAGTCCATACTCCACGGTGAGGGATGTTCCCATTCACATTTGACTATTACCTGTATTCAGTCATACGGGGATTATTGGTTTGGACATGAAGTGACTACAGGTATGCAGTTGTACATTACACAAATGTGAAGGGTTGTTGCTGTAAATATGTACGGACCATACCTCTCAACCTCTTAGAGCAACAAATCTGCGCAAAACCTACCCGAGGGGGGAAAAATAGGGACACATTTTAACTATTGCTCTTACAAACGTAGAACGTTGTTAGAATACTAGGTTTTGCATTAGCATGACTTTTCTGAAGGATATGTAGTCTTAAACTCAAAATATTTCTCATTATTTAGTGACGTCAGTCCTCAGCTATTTACCAGAGAGGTGCAGATTGTCGGAGGCACACAACAACAATATGAGGCAAAACTCTGGTCATTCTGCGAATATCTGGACAGTTGTGTGGTATGGTATGGACCTCTGTAATATGCTGTTGTGTTCTGGCACAGCAGTAGCTCATCATTAAAGACTGAAGTCGGAACGTGCTGACAGACAGTTGGGTTTCAGACTTCATACTCCAGACATTAATGCCAATGTGCAAACTGTTATTCTATCATATGTCTATGTTTCTAAGAGCTATCTTTACAAATTGTCCCTGCTTTTGGACCTTTGTTTCACTTGTATTCATGGCTCTGTCCAGATATCTTGCTCACACAGGTTGACAGGTATGGTCAGTCATGCCTTCACACAGTAAGTCTCTCTCACACTTGATCAGGGTTATCCTGTTTACTTCAGTGTCTTCCTCACCCTTATGCCGTTTGCCACTATGCGAATGTGTGCAATATATTCTCCCGCCTATTCGTTTCGGGACACGTGCATCACAGGAAGGTGTTTTATCCTGGATAGTAGGTTATGCATGACCACTTATGGCTGGACAGTGTCATGGACCTCTACTGCACATTCTGACTTCTGTCCAGATATCTACAGGATTGGACATCATGTCATCATACCCATTCTACTATTTACGCAGGTTAGTTATCCCATGAGGGATATCCCAAAAATTGGTCATGACCAAAACAAGGCGGATACCAAACATTTTTGTGGCTTTATGAAAATGTGCAGGGGGTTTTACATGCAAGGGATACATGGTTTGCAATCCTGATACTGCCTAGGCTGACAATACCTGCTACATATGCGTAGGGGTCACTATGTGTAGCTGTGTCTGCAACGAACCAGTACGCCAAGTACGGCTGGATTCGTGGATGTTCTGGTATGGGGGTGGGTTGTCTGATGTGGAGGGTATGCTGGGTAGGCCATTATGCATCCAGGTGTGTTGCATTTGTTATGGCCAGTTCCATCAGGACCAATCTGTGGGTATGTGACGGTGACATATCTATACATTTGTATCGCACATTTCCATATTCATATGTTTGTGGGATTGTGTTCTACACTATGGCCTGTCTGCTTGTCTTGCAGCTGTTTCTACATGTGTTTGTGTTTCGTTCCACTTCACCCGCTGCCCCCTCGTACACCTTCGGTTCACCTTTTCTGCATACGACACAGTATCGCCTTTGAGGATTCTACCATTACCCATCCACCCCTCGCATGCGAATTCCTCACACCCCATAGAGCACTACTTTGGTTTTTGGCCCATGACACGGCCAGAGAAACACATTGACTACCCTACATGTGTCAGGTACCTTTATGGTTGTGTGGACTACCCTGCTATGTTTGCTTTCCACATGCTATACCTCACGCACATAGTTACATGCCCATACTTCACTTTCATTACTTGGTTGGTATACCTGGGTGCTACCCGTTCGACTGTCACATACAAGTTTGGCTTATACCGCTGACTTCCGGATTTTGCCAGCCTGTTGTACTCGTTGGCAGGATGGCACCTTTTCCGATGTCCAAGCTATTCCTTACACATATCCGACTGTTGTGGACAATGCCTCCCCACAGTCGACGGTAGTGTTTCCACCTTTTCAATTGGTCACAGTGTGACATTTGTGGTGAACACAGCACATTTTACAGGCTGGCACATACCACAGTCAGTTCGGCAGACAGAACATACAATTCTTGCCTATATATCTAAGCTTATTCTTGTAGCATTTCGGTGGCTTATTCTGTTTCTTATGACATTTATGTAATAAACATACAGAGAATAACTGTTTAATGCAACTATTACATGATGTCTAAGGTATAATTATGTCCTATAATCTCTGGACATTTGACATTTTTACAAGTTTGTGTCAGGACACATCTGCCCACAGAGGGACTGTCGCTCGCAAAATGGGACAGGTGGTAATCTTAGTCGACGGTACGGATCATACTGTTCCTTTCGGCCTACGTGTCCTTATTGTTATAGCTGTTTATATGCTCCTTCTGTTTCATTTACATGTGCATTCTATTTCCTATCACATTTGGTATGTGAAATACAGACATACCTTTTGTATGTGACTATTACATGCCTTGTGAGCTATGATTCGGACATACGGTCACTACATATATCTACATTTCTCCTCGTGTATTTGGTTATGGACACATCTGCCCAGCTATGTACCCTCACTCACATTATTGGTCAGCTGGTGACCCTCTCCATTGAGCTGGACGTACCTACTGGTGGCACACTAACATATGATACATTTTACTTCCACATGGTATAGCTATCAACACCACGTTGGACTACGGGCACATAGTTTTCATGTCATTTGTTCAAGGGTAGAGACCGGTTATTCCCTACTGTGCATTTCTGTTTGCTTCTTCATTTTCTGTTTGCAGGGACTATCTTGCATGCTTTGCATATGTTTCAGTATCCACGGACACTGATAGGTGCGATTACTATTGCAGACGGAATATAATATTCAGCAGTTTAGGTTGCTCATCGACAGCCAACATTGACATGCCTCCGCACGCAACTTCGATACACCCCATGCACTCGCGCACGTTTCCTATGCACGTGACTGTGGCAGCTATGCGCCTTCATTAATATGCATATGGCACGGCTACTCCATATATATGCTGCACGGCCGGCGCAAACCTTATGCCAGCCTTGTGCTGAGCTTCATAAATCCCGGCCTCTGTCTATATATAAATATGGGTCTACTTTGTTTTGTTGAATCTCATTTCACTGAATTTCTTTTCACGCCGACCAGTTCACTGAAAACTCATTTCACTGAAATGAACGTAGTGCATATGGCACTGTGTAGAGTACTGTAAGGCAACTAAAAGGTATATGACTCAGTTACAGCTAAGAGTACATTCAAACATTCAGAGCATCAATGACAATGACTACACAACAAACATGGAACACTCATCAATGCTGGGGATACAGCAACACAGATATGTTCTCCTGCATTTGTGGTATTTATACTTATTTATTTATTACACATTCACATTAATCTTTGGCTGCAGTATTGCTGCTTGGCACTGCCTTTAATTGTTTACCGTTCACATATAAACTGGGAGGTTTTAATCTATCTTCCTGCATTTACTCATCCTTGCTGTTGCTTGACTTATGCTTGCACTGCTGATAGCCTAGTGGATGATTTGATTTGATATCCATTATGTACTGCCATAACAGCAGTCTCTGTTTTGTGTTCTCCAACACACACCTACCATCGGTCATACTCATTCTGGTATGGTTTTCACACAGTTTGTATCATTACAGCAATGACTTGTGTTTTTGCACATATGTATTTTTGTGTTGTTCCATGTCTGGTATACATCCATATTCTGTTGTCAGATGTTATATGTTTGCACCTGGTCTTTTGCCCACCTCGTCTTTTCATGTATTTTCCACCCCTTCTATTTTCAAAAAAAGGGGGGGACTATTCCCACCAAAAACACAGTTGCCCATGCCCAGCTGACTCTCCCTCTGATCTTTTATTCCATCATACCTCTTGTGTGCCCCTTTTCTTCACCCTCAGTCTACATCTGCTTTTGTAACCCCCTATTTCCTTTGGTATGTGAGTTACTTGTGTTCCCCACAAATGTCCTGCACCCACTGTTAGCTACTGTTAGCCATGGTAAAATGGCTGCAATTGCCCATCTCCTTACTGAAGTAAACTTTTTATTAAAATTTTGCAGATTACAACAGATTCAGCAAATTGTTAGGTGTGTCTTTATATGTGTCCATTTTAGGTGTGTCTTTATATGTGTCCATCTATGGATTACAATGATATCCGTAAGTATTTGGGGATGTTTGTCATTTTTCAGACATAACAGCTGATGCACATTTGTCTTCATTTATTGCTTTCCAAGTATTAATGTAATTTCCGTTGCACTTGTATAAAGTCTGTGGATTGATGAACAACTTTTCCTGGAATACTTATTTGATATGACTTATTGTGGTTGTGCTGAGTTATTCTCCATAGACTAGGGCATATCTGCATATTACTTGGCTATCTGCAGTATACGATGTTCCACAAAATTATGGAATCTATCCTCTGGATTTAAGTTATGATACTGCTGAGGAATGATTCGTCATGAACTAGAGTAAATATCTCCAAATTTGAGCAGAAATAGTTAAAAAATGTAAAGGGAGGGTAAAGTTTTAAATTATATAAGTTCGGGCTCACTTTGCCCACCCTCCCACCCCCATATAATTTCCTTTATACTTATCCACTTTAACCACACCTCTTCCAACTCCTCCCCTGTCCCTCCCAACTACTTCCTTACTGACACACCTCCTCTCATATAATACCCTTCCACACAGTCCTGCCTATCACTCACCTCATCTTCCCACTGTCTATACATACTCTACCTTTACATCATGCCTTCCAAACCACAAGCACTACTCCTCATACCTATATTCTCCCTCTTCTACCTCCTCACCTCCTATCACACACACATACCCCCACCCTACTTCCACCCAACAAATTGTACTCTACATCCAAATATTAAACCCCAGGCTCCTCTGCAAACTGGTCCTTCTATCCCAAACTATACCACTCTCCTTCCTAAAATAAAATTATCTCCCCCTCTTCCAACCACCTCTAAGCAGAAAAGAAATGTCTCCCCACTTAAACAATTGCTCTACTTCAAACCACTACTTCTATCAGGAGACATCCATCCTAACCCAGGCCCCTCCCAACCTATCTTGAATAAACATCCTCTTTTACAAACATCTACTAACCTCACCCCCCCCTTAAAAAGCAAGTATTTTTCTGCTCAGTCAATCTCAGGAGTGTAGTAAATAAAGTTAAGGACTTCCATACCTGGTTAGCTAACTATACCCCTGACATAGTCACCCTAACTGAAACCTGGCTCAAACCATATAATCAAGATAGTGAAATTACCCCACCTGGCTATAACATCCTTAGACTTGACAGACAAAAGAAAAGAGAAGTAGGGGTAGCCATACACTACCCTGACCACCTCTTGATAACCAGTCCAAACCTCCCACTACCCACTTTCTCTACAGCTGAACTCCTACTTACCAATGTTAAACTTAACAACTTTACCACCATAACTGTTGTAGAAATGTATATCCCCCTGGAGACAAACAGCATACTCGAGAGTATCCTATGCCACCTCTCACAGACCATCCACAATGAAACCATCATTCTAGGGGATCTAAACATAGATTGGCTTACCATTCAAACTTCCCATACTACCTCTTGCATCAACTTACATGAATTTGAGCAGCTTATCACTTCCCCTACCTATATAAGCAAGTCATACCTGCCACAGTCTCTTCTGGACTGGATTTTGGTGTCTCACCCCCAAAATTACCAGAACCCTCACACACTACCAAATTCCCTAAGTGACCACTGCCCTATCACATTAACTAGGCACACTCTTCATTTCACTAAACCTGTCAGATTTATCACTTCCCTCAAAATCTCATCCTTTAGTCCAGACTCTTTCACTGACCAACTCTCCAGAATTGACGGGTCCCATCTCACTACACTCGCCTTAGATGAGGCCGTCCATTCTTTCAACTCTACCTTTCTAAACATCCTCAACTCCCTTGCTTCCCTTCAAACTATCAGAATCAAAGCTAATACTGCTCCTTGGCTGACCAAAGCTACTACAGCCCTGATGAAAAAACGTGACAGGATATGGAAATTATAGACTAAAACCAAGACCCCTTCTCTCCTACAGACCTATAAAGAACTTAGGAATCAAATAAAGAAAGTTATCAACAAAGACAAGCTCAACTTCTATGCAAACCCTCCCTCTACCCTAAAATCAGACCCTAAAAATTCTGGAACACAATCAATCATATACTGCAACCAGGAAAACGTTCCCCTCCTAACCCATGCCCAAATAAAACTTCTAAAGAAACTGCCACTGCATTTAACAAACATTTTATTAAGTCAACAACTACTATAATTAATGATCTTCCCACTAGAAAAAATACTAGTAACCCCACATTCTCAGCTTCTCCCCTTATCCTTCTAACTCTTTTCCCTTACATTAATCTCAACTAACTATATTAAATCTCTACTCTCTAAACTCAAACCCTGCTCCCCCTCAGCTGAGAATCTACCTTCTTACTTCCTACAGATTGCTGCTGAACCCCTAGCCTATGCTGTATCCATCCTGATCAACCAATCTATCTCTGAATCATATGTTCCAGCAATATGGAAAACATTCTATACATTACCTATACATAAAGGAGGTAATTCGTCTGATATATCTAACTTCAGACCAATTGCTATACTATCTCCCCTCTCCAAGATTCTTGAGAAATGCATCCACAAGCAGAAAATGCAGTACCTTCTCCAATAGATCCTTCTAACCGACACACAACATGGTGTCTGCCCTAAACACAGTACTACAACTGCCCTAATATCCTTCATCAGTACTGTATCACTGGCTTGTGACAACAGTAAACTAGTTTCATGTATGTTCCTTGACCTGTCCAAAGTCTTTGATACTGTCTCCCATCCCCTCCTCCTAGACAAACTCTCTCATTTAAGTTTCTCTCCACCCACCATATCCTAGTTTTGTAGCTATCTTTCAAACCGTCAGCAAGCCGTTAAATGGCACTCTGCTCTATCCCTCCCCCAAATTGGCCCAAAGGGTGTCCCCCAAGTATCCATACTTGGGCCACTCCTCTTTAACATTTTCACCAACTTACTTTACACTTCTTGTCCCAACTCTACACTTGTTCAATATGCAGATGACTCAACAGTCATCACCATTGCTGACAATCCATTTGACCTCCATTCTACCACCCAGGTATCATTCAACACCAGAAAAAACATGGCTATTTGATACCAAATTAATTCTCAACCCTAAGAAAACTAAGCTCCTACTCTTCCTCCCAAAAAAACTCATCCATCTCAAAACTACATTTCCATCCTATGGATTATCATTATTGCTGAACCTAGCACTAAACTGCTAGGAGTCATAATAGATGATCAGCTCAAATTTGATCTCCAAGTCACTGCCTCTATCAGAAAGACTCACCAGAAACTTGGACTCCTTTACTGTAACAAAAGACATCTAACCAATACATCCAGAATAACTCTTGCCCATGCATTTCTTCTTCCCACGGCTTCTCTATAGCTGTAAAATATTCACAAATCTTAATACCACACTGATAACTAAACTCAAAACTGCCTATAATAAGGTTGCTATATTTGCTGCAAACCAGATCTACAAATCACACCATTGCCTATCCCTTAAACAATTGGACTGGCTGGAATTCCCTCATTTACTGCTACGACATCAACTGCAAATTATCCATTCCATCCTCTTTCTACCATATTTCTGCCCTAGTCTTCTATTTGTTATATCTAAATATTCTCCAACCAGGACACTACACAGCTCACACCAGGACTTCCTACAGATATATAAACCCAACACCAAAATAGGGTGTTTACTCTATAATTATAACCCAGCTGTAACTTGGAACCATCTACCTCTAGAAATCAGGATACTTGAACAAGCCAAGCAGTTCAAACTAGCCACTCGGAGCTACCTATAAAGTAAATGATCCTGCCACTGTAGTCATTCCCCCCTAAAACTACCCCACTTTAGCTTCTCTTCCTCCTCCCTCCATTCTCCTCTACTGTCTAACTTTATAATCATCTACCTCTCTCTCTCTATGCTTAACTACTTCATCCCCTTGCTACTCCTCCTGTACCTAAACTGCAAATAATCACTGAACACTGTATTTCTTTCATGACATTGTACTTAAGGTTTTGCAGTATGGTTTCTGTCATTGTACCCAACTGCTTTCTGTATGATTTATTGTAAATGTTCTTTTTTTATGCAGTATGATTCCTGACATTGTACCTATCTCTTTTCTGTTTGATGTAATCTAAATGTTATCTCTCTATTTGTTCAGCTGCTAATGAAAATGTCTTTACTGTATGTAAGTAAAATATAAATATTCACTGTGGAGCTTTTCTCCTCAGGTCTCCACTGCAAACGAGCTAAACGCTCAGCTGGACTAACCCGGTTAACAAATGTAAAATAAATAAATAAAATTATTGCTTTTTGAAGAGTTTTGACTCTTGATAGATAAGATCTTAATATCATTAGGAGTAACTGCTTCAAGGGGAATCAGGCTGAATGGTGTGTATAAATGACCTACCATAGGCTTGGAGTAAGGTATCTTGTGTTTGTGATTAAAGTTAAATTATTTGCTTTAGTTTGCTAGTTAGGGGTGCTTTGTTTGAATTTATTATAATTAATTATAATGAAGAAAAATTTGCTCAAGCTCTGTGTAACATTACACAAAAATTATATAGAATAAGTGCTGGAAAAGTCATACAATCACTTGTAAATTATGACACAGCAGTCCATGCACCAGGCATTCATAATGAATGTGAGGCACATCTGTGCTTGTTTTGTTTGTTTGCTTGTTGTGGGGGATAGGAAATCTAAGCATCAAGAATATGGGTGCTAGAAATCTATGCACTACGGAGAAAGCAAAATGTGGGTTCTGGGGAATGGTGTTTTAAATGTAAACAACTTAGTTGTAAAGACTAACTTTTTGATTTAGAAAGCTTAAATAACAAGGCAGATTGTACTGATGTATTGTACTGATGTATTAAACACTACTACTGATTTATTTAGACTTACATTCAGTTACCATAACAATGGACTTTCCTTTCTTGATTTTAAGCTGATCTATAATGCTAGTATTAAAAATTTAGATCTAAAGTATTTGAAAAAACGATGTTCAGAAATAATTTTGTTCATGGCATCAGCAACCACCCACAATACATGAAAAAAAAAGTTTTATGAAATCAGTTCATGTGTGTTTCTAACTTAACAACAGATAGTGCAGAGTTTTAAGAAGAAAAGAAAATATGATTGATTTGTGTATGGAAATGAAGTACAGTTATACCATTGTGTTGATTAACAAATGAAATGAGAAAGAAAATATAAAATACAAGGTTCATGTATTACAAACCGGTTTTGCAAGCACAAGCTGTAGCTATTGAAGTGGTGTAATAGTTATCAGAATAGATTGAAAGTGACAAAGCAGATTATGTGCATGGTTTTTCTCTTGCCTATATTATTGGCTCCAGCATAATGAAAAGAATAATTCAGACACACTGGAAGGTATTTCTAGAATATCTTGAAGTGCTATCCATGATAAGAGATAGAGTTAAAAAGAGTCAAAACTTGAAATTGCTATTATAAAATGAGAATGGCTCATTAAAAGAAATTAACTGTGGAAACCTAATGGACATATTCTTTCAGATTTTATTAATGGAGGACCATCCATTGTTTTAGACACAATGGGATGTCTGCTGCTATGAAAATGGGCACTGTATCTGTAATAATCAGGCAGTACAAAACTTGGCTAATTCATTTTTTTTTAGATGAAATTGCTGCTAAGTCATTCCTATACACACTTTACAGAAGGGTTTATGTACTTGTTGATTATTGGTTGACTTTAAACATGAGATGTAATATGATTTGAACATAAGGACTTGAGTGCCAGTTATTTAACATTTATGAATAAATATATCTGTATTAGAGGCAGACTAAAGAGATAAAAAAATGAAACTTGGGGAACTTACCAACATTACTTAGTCAAGTCAGATTTATTTGTTTTACCCAAAGCACTCTACAAATAGAAGATTCAAATAATAAAACTGCAATGAAAATTAGCTTTAATATTCAGGGATTAAAGAGCTGTTAACAGACTTTTTCCTGTAGTCAAGTGGTGCAAAGTTTGATTCTCTCAGTCTCCACTGATAACTGTACGACTCTGAGGAAGTCTCTTAATCAGACACTGCTCCTGGGAGAAGTGTGAAAAATGTCCATGGAGATCAATGCTCTACCCCGGAAAATAAATACAAATAAAAATAAAAATTCCTGCAGGATTATATTCCAGACTTTATGGAGCAATTAAAGGGCAATGTAACAAAGAGTGTACATATATTATTTGCATACAGATTGTAGCATTTTCTAGACATATTTCAATCCAATGGGCAAATGAAGTGGATGTTGACTTTCCTTACATCATGATTATATGTACATGTTTGCTTACATTATGGTTATATGAACACCATGCTAGTACAAAGATACATACACATACACACACACACACACACACACACACACACACACACACACACACACACACACACACACACTCACACGCATATATACTGTGTGTGTGTGTGTAAATATATATATATATATATATATATATATATATATATTATATATATATATATATATATATATATATATATATATATATATATATATATATATATATGGGTCTGCACTGCTCTTTGTTCAGCATCTATTTAGTTGACTGCATTTGGTTGACTAAACAGATGGTTGACAGGTGTGCAAGACTACATAATTCACGGGGATGGGGAATATAACTTTTCCTCAATATTGTGATTATCTTGGAGTTAGTATATATAATTATCAGGAGGTGTGGGAGGCACAACCTCCCACATGGTGTGGGGAGGACTTCTTTTTGTGTTATTTTTAGTAGATATTTTGCATGTTCCAAGTTTCTTTCTTGGTGCCTACATGATAGCATCTTGATGTTTGCTGTTTTGACCTTTGTGATTGACATCTGGAAGGTCAATGTATGGATTACATTACAAATGTTAAATAAAATAAAATAAAAACGTTACTCAACAAACATTAGTATACCCATATCTATCTATCTATCTATCTATCTATCTATCTATCTATCTATCTATCTATCTATCTATCTATCTATTCATACAGACACACACACACACACACACACACACACACACACACACACATATATACATAGATATATAGATATAGATATAGATTTGTGTGTGTGTGTGTGTGTGTGTGTGTGTGTGTGTGTGTGTGTATGTGTGTGTGTGTGTGTGTGTGTGTGTGTGTGTGTGTGTGTGTGTGTGTGTGTGTGTGTGTGTAAGACAAAATATTTCTATACAGCCACCACTTAGATATACAACTGTCTATATATATATATATATATATATATATATATATATATATATAAGCTGTAACAGGTAGCATATTCAACTTTGATATGGAAGACTAGAAGGTTGTTAGTTGTATTCCCTATCTAGGTGATTAAATTGCTGACACTACATGCAGCATTAGGGGGCAGTGCACTTTTGAGTGTGTCATGCTTCACATGAGATGTTAAACTGAGGTCCCATCTGCTTGAGTTGGTCCTAGCTCAGGTAAATGTAAAAAATTCCACAGCAGCAATCAAAAAGAGTTTTCCAGTGTCCTGGCCAAATTTCTGCTAGTTGTATAAATATAACCTCTGGTCTCCACTGAAAAGAAACCAATCCTAGTGGGATTAACCCAATATCAACAAAGGATAAATAAATATATGGCCGTGGTACATGGCAGAATATAATGGACGTTTGCATATGACAAACAGCTTTCTGTCCTAAGAACATAACATAGCTATGGATAACACACATCTGTGGAAGAATGTGCATGAATACCTACAAGAGATGGGCATAACCGAGTATTCAAGTGGAAGTTTTCCCATCTCCATTATACAGCTTCCAAAGGAACCCTTACAGATATTGGCAGTATGACAATATAGAGGTTGTATCTTCCATGCAAACGTGTTTCTGATGTCAACATGTCTGGAGCACTGTAGTCATATGTATACAACACAGACTTAAAATGTGATATGGGCAAGTGCATATGGTATAATATATATGTGCACATATCTTGACATCAGGGAACCTCATTATTTTTCTATGTAATGGTTAATCCTGTAGATATATATATATATATATATATATATATATATATATATATATATATATATATATATATATATATATATATATATATATATATATATATATATATATATATATATATATATATATATATATATATGGGTGTATGCCTTACAATACTACATACTTGTGTGATGTACTGGACACTAAATTTAGCTCTCCAATGCTAAACTTCAGTAATTGGCCTCATTAGAATGCAATGTTTCAGAATCATATTCTCTGGGGGGGCATGGCCAAGTTGAGCACAGAGTAGCAGCTTTTCTTATCAGCTCTGCCTTTACAGAACTTTATTGACAGGAAATATTGATATAAACTTCCCTAATGATATATATATTTTTTATTTTAATTAATTCTTTAAAATATATATTAGGGTAGTATATAAAAATTTTCAAGTAGATTTTAAGTTTTCCTGTCAAAGTTACACTTGGAAGTATTACAGTAAAAGAACAGGATGAGCTTCACTAAATCTTCTCATCAAGAGACAACTATAAAAAAAAAGAACTACAGTCATTACTAACTACTATTCAAGAACTAAGTGTCAAGATAGACAAAATGGATATAAAAATTGACAATTTCAAAGAAACATGTTCTCACCAAATAGACATTCTACATGAAGATTTATTGCAACAGAGGAAGCAGATTTCAGGAATGGAAACTGCGTTAAGTGATATGGATAACAAACTTCAGGAGAGTGAACATAATGTTGAGTTCCTGTTAAAGCCACATTCTCTTCTTCAAAGGTTGATGACCTTGAGCACAGGTCCCATAGGAATAATGTGAGAATTTTTGGCTTACCGGATAACATAGAGGGAAAAAATATGGAAAAAGTTTTATTTTCCTGTTTGCCTGAAGTACTTGAACTGCTGGAGGCTCTTTCATATGGTATTGAAAGAGCCCATAGATCAATGATGACATCTAAAAATGCCAAGAGTAATTATACTAAATCTGTTATTGTAAAGTTCCTATCAGCCCATGATATGGAAATGGTACTAAAGACTGCGTGGGCAAAATCCCCAATAAAACTGAAGGACAATATTATACACTTTGATAATGACAGTTCTTCTTCAGTATTATCAAAAAGAAAATTTTCTTGCCTTTAGTCAGAGAACTAAAACAGAATAAAATAAAAACCCATTTGCTTTTTCATGCAAGACTGAAAATATTTTATCAAGATGATTTTAAAATTTTTGACGACCTAGACAATGCAATAACTTATATAAAATCTAATAACATACTGGAAAAAGTAAATGAAATGGAGTGGGCCAGTCCTAGTCTTAAAAGGAATGCTGAGAACAACACTTGGAAAACATTTAACCCTAAAAAAAAAATCAAAAGATGAATCATAACAAGTACATATTTGCACGTGATTCACTCAGTTGGGGAAATGAAACCGGACATTCAGGTGAGCTTTTGGTATTATATTTAATATAATGTAAATTGGTTAACTAAATAGTTGTCTATTTTGTTTTGTAGAATAGTCATTTGTTGAGTTTTTTTTTCATTTGTACTATTTGTTTAAGATTAATTATCTTAATGTTTATTGGTTTGATTCCCATGGATGCAGTGATTCTCCTGTCTTGGATATCTATGCTTCCGGATGTCTTGTAGTGGTGCTTACCATTAGGGGGCGTATTTGTTTATCTTGATTTTGGTTCTTATAGTGGTTGGAAAACTTTTATTTAGTTATAATTGCTGTATTTGTATTTTAGTTGATTTATGGTTAATTGTTTGATAAAGGAATCTTGTATGATGGCCTGATGTATAGTTGCAGAATTGCTGTGCTAGTGATGGTACTTCCGACTCGGGATGTGAGTGGCAGCATGGCTGGAGTAATGGTAAGGCTTTGTTGTTGTTTCCGAGTTGTTGGTGTGTTTATTTGGAGGTTCTAGTTTTAGTGCTCTAGCACTGTAGAGACGTGTGGTGTTGTTTGTGTTAATTGTATGTTTTGGTGCCTGAGTGCTTTGGTCAGAGATTAGCTGGAGAGTCTGGTTGATGGTGAAGCTTTGCTTGATAGCTGTCATTGCTTCGTGTTATGTATGCAAGGTTTTTTTTTCTTTCGTTGTCATCTCTCTCGGTAGAGAGGGAGTCTCGAGACATTGCCTTATATGTAGTTAAGTAATGTTTTACTTACTATTTCCCACCGGAACTTTGAAAGCTTTATCTTCATGATGAGCTCGAGACTGTGATATCCATCGTGGCTGGAAAGCTCGGAGCTTTCTTAAAACATCATCATGAAGGCGTCGGAAGTAAATTGATCTTCTGATCCTCACCGGGAAGCTACTGACTCAAATTTGTTTCCTCATACAGCATACGGAAAGAAGATATAACTAGATTACTACTTTCAACTTATTGTAAGACATCATATGCAATAATCTCTTAAATAAATAGGGATTATACTACGCATGTAGCCTAAATACTTTTTCTGATCATCATAGGTATTCTTGAGCCTTATGTATTTATAAACGAATAGTATTCTCATAAAATATTTTCTTTATGTATGACAAGGGTGCCGATATCTTGATGAGAAATACTAGTTGTGATGTATGCATTTTTGGAAGATTTAATAACGTTACAAGCTGCTTATAAACGTGTGTTACATGTACATTTTTTATAACTATTGACTTGCTGAGAAAATATTCATGAAGCATTTATCAAAATGTTAAATGTATAGGCATATATAATAGGTTATCTCAGTTATTTTATGAATGCATTTGTGTAATAGGCTGATAGAGATGTACCACATAAGCAGCAATAATATTGCAAGGACAGGTGCATTAAAATAGTTAGATCTGTTTATCATTAGAAAATGTGAAATTTTCATCTTTTGTTTTGTTAATGAAATAGCTTTTCAAAATTCAAAGATAGTATAAGCTATAATTGAATAATAAAAAGCTCATTATATTTAAATAAGGCTTTTATATAGTATACAGGAGCTATTTAAGCACCTTGCTTCTTTGAACTAATATGACCTTTTCACTAGTTTTCAGTATGGTGATGGACCCTTTGAGGTAACTCAAATTAATGCAATGAATGGAAGATCAGACTTTTAAGGTTTATTAGTCACTTTTCTATGAAAGACTGCACCGGGGCATTTGGTTATAATAAAACTAGCATGATGTTGTTGGTTTTACTTCTTGATGAGTAATCACTATATTTGGTTTCTGGCAAAGAAATGCAGTGTTCATTTCTTTCAGAACAATCAGTATGTTAGTTGATTATTAGTAAAATCACTTTTATTAGCATCTTATTTATTAGCTGCCAATGTTAACAGTTATTGAAGGCCCTTAAGTGATTCATTTACAACTATGTCCCAGTTAGCTGATCACCCATGGCAGTACTATATATCACACTTCAGCCTTTATTAGCCATATTTCGGTAATAAAATAATGCCATAGTCTCTTTTTAAGGTTCTTATCAAATGTGATTACTTTAAAACAGAAGAGTGAACTAATAGATCATAGTAGTTCTTAATAACCTACTAACTAATGTAAGAAAATTCTGTATTTTATTCCTAAGATGTAGCTGTCATCAATTTACTAATTGACACAACATTATATCTATACATTTGGTTCATACAAAAAAAAAAAAAAATTATGTTATTGATGAGAAGCCTTATTTTTATAGTTATGACGATAGACATTTAGGCAGGTGTTGATTGGATGCTGCTTTTGATAGGAGGTCGATTCAAGTGACTGATGTCATTCGAGTTAAGAGTTTTAAACTCCAGAGGGGTTTGGGTTGGTTATTTTGTTTCATGTTTATGTTATAAATATTTTCTAATAACTTTTCAGACGTTCATATCTTATGTAGTAGGAAACAACCTTAATTTTAAGAATATGATACTCTTACACTATGTTTGTTCTAATGATCATAATAGTATTCCTATTAGATATAGTCTTGTGTATTTCTTAGATCAGTATGTTTATATTTACATCATTTAATTTCCAATGACTACACTAAAAGGTATATCAGTTAACATTAATAGTTCAAATAATCCTAATAAAAGGAGGAATTTAACTAGATATCTTAAGTAATATAAATCCCAGTTAGTATTTTTACAAGAAACTCACTTAATAACAGAGGATATATTTAAACTTGAATCTAAAACATATAAGGTTTTAGTAAGTTCTGAACATACAAAGAAAAAGAGAGGAGTAGCTATCCTGTGGAACAGCATAATGCCTTTTCCTAAAATAATAGATACATATAAGGATAATAAAGGAATGTTTTGTGCAGTCACCATAGAAATAAACAGTAACATTTTCACATTGATTAACATATATTGGATTCCAGGGATAGGGATAAACACAGTGAAACATCTAGATCAAATTGTACTATTCTCTAAAGGGAACATTATTTTGGCAGGAGATTTCAATTGTATTCTAGATTACAAAGACTCTAGTACTAATGGGAAGAGAAGAATATCTACATCATCTAAATTATTAAAAGACTTTTCAGATACTTATATTTTGAAAGATATAAATTATTTTGCAGATACTACTCTTTGTTTTACACCTTTTTTTCTCATAGACATAACTCATACTCGAGGATAGATAGAGTTTTTATTTCTAATAATTTAACAGATTCCTTAAACAAATCAGCAGTGATTTCATGTCTTTTATCACATCACAATTCTATAATTTTTGAAGTGGTAGTCAATCCAAATTTTAATATTCATATAAAAAGGATCCCAGCTTATATCACAAACTTAAAAGATTTTAATGATTTCATTTCTACAGAAGTACAGAATTTTTTAGAACTTAACAATACTAATGATATATCAGAAATTTATATATGGGATGCCCTAAAAGCTTATCTATATGGTAGGATATTGAATTGGTACAACAAAAAAAGAAAGCTTGGGATAAAGAGCTGCAAGATATACAATGTAAATTAGACACTTTAAAACTTAGTAATATGGGTGATGAAGATATATCAGATAAAAGAATAATAAATATGTTAAATAATAAATATCTAGAAATATTAAAACATAAAACTATGATCAATATAGAAACATTCAAGTTTATAAATTTCTCTTCTAACCCTAAATCCTTAAAAATTCTTCCTAATAAAACGAAAAGATTAAATAGATTTAATCATATTAATGAAATATTCTCCCCTAAAAAAGGAAAAATGGTATCGGAAATTGATAATATATTAACTGAATTTACAGAGTTTTTTATAAACATCAACCAAACATCTACTGAAATTAACTCTAAAGAGGAAACAAAAACATTTATTTATAAATACACTAAAACAAGACTTTCAGAGGAACAAGGGATTTCTATTGATAAACAAATATCTTTCAAAGAACTTCAAACTCACATTACCAAATTAAAGCAAAATAAAGCACCAGGCAATGATGGCATCATTCCTGAAATTTGCAAATTACTACCTATAAATGCTCTAAAATTGCTTTATAAAGTACTTAATCTTGTTCAGGACAAAAACATAATTCCACCTTCTTGGAAATACACTTTTATTCCTCCTATCTTAAAATCTAACAAAGATCCCTCTAAGTGTACCTCCTATAGACCCATCTCCCTATTAAACACTGATTACAAATTATTTATAGGTTCATAGGTTCATAGGTTCATACTAGGCTATCTGCCCGAGGGCATTTACAAGCCTAGCCCATCGTTTTGTGGCTTACGCCACCCCTTTAGTATGGGGAACTATACCCATTATTTTGCTGTGCCTCTGTCGAGCAGTGACACTGAGGTAATCCCTGGGGTATATCTGCGATCTCCCATCCATTGGTCAAGATTTCTCTTGAACAAGGCCAGCGAGGTGCTCTGCCTCACATGTACCGGGATTTTGTTCCACAGCATAGGGAGTCTTTGGGTGATGAATCTATCCCTCCAGCACGTCCTATTAATAGCCGTGTCGAGGTTTAAGTCTCCGCCCTTGTGGCTCTGATGGATCTAGATTTTTGAGGTGAAGCATATTCATCAAATCTGGGTTTGACATGGCCTTGTATGTTAGGCAAAGGTCACCTCTGAGCAAGCGTGGCGACTGAATAGAGCTGGAGTTCTTTCAGTCGGGCAGCATAGGACAGATTTTTGAGACCCTTTATCCTTTTGGTGAGGAACTTTTGTGGCCTCTCCAGCTGCTGCAAGTGTCGGGTCAGATACATTCCGAATGGGGCATTGTACTCAATCATTGGTCTGATGAGTGATGAGTAAAGGGAGACTATGACCTCCCTTGATCTAGATGAGAATCCCTTCATGATAAGGTGGGCAATGTAGAAGGTCTTCCTGATTACTTTAGCTACATGGGTGTCGAATGACAGACTACTATCAACCTGGGTCCCCACGTCCCTGATAACTTCTTCTGTGCTCAGTGGATTGCCACCTATTTGGTAGCTAGGGCTAACCTTGTTTTTCCCGAAGGGTATGACTATGCATTTTTTGGCATTTAACTTTAGGCCGTGGCTCTGGCACCAGTTATCCATTTCTGTGAGACCCTTCTGAAGGATATCTGTGTCAGATGTGTTTTCTACTATGGCGCCCAGTTTGCAGTCATCTGCAAACTTTGTCAGCCATAACCCTCCTGTGTTTGCTTGTACTTCGGAAAAGTAGATGCCAAACAAGAGTGGGCCCAGGACTGAGCCCTGTGGGACACCACTTGTGACAGGCTTTGAGTCTGACATGGCGCCAGCAACTCTGACCCTGTGGGTTCTGTCACTCAGCCAGTTTGCAACCCATCTTGTGATGTATGGGTTAACATTTAAGCTGATGAGTTTTTCAATGATACCCGAGTGGGGTATTGTATCGAAGGCCTTAGCCAGATCGAGGTAGGCTGTATGGACTGCCTTTCCCTCATCAATGGCTTTGGTGACTGTTTCGAAAAAGTCAACCAAGTTTAAAAGGCATGATCTGCCTTTGACAAAGCCAAACTGGGTTGGATCCAAAGTCTGCAAATTTCCTATGTCTTTATTTATGAGGTCCATTATGATCCTCTCCATGGCTTTGCAGATAAGGCTTGTCAAGCTAATGGGACGGTAATTTCCAGGGTCGGTGGAGGCACCGCCTTTGTGAAGTGGGACCACAGTTGCAGTGCGCCACTCCCTGGGTACGTATCCAGAGGTAAGACTTTGATTAAACAGCTGTCCTAGCTGTGGGTTTAATTCCTCATCGAGTTCGTGGAGCACACAGCCGGGGACACCATCAGGTCCCATGGATGCTGTGTTTTTTGCTTTGGAGAGAGCAGTTCTCACTTGGGCGCTGGAGATGTTTGGGGGGGCTGCAATCATTTGGTATAGATATCTCTCCTTTTGGGGAGGGGAGAAGTTTGCACTGAACCTGTCAGCCAGTATGTTGGCAATGTCTGTAGGATCAGTAATCTTCACATCATTTTGAACTAGTTCTGAGCATATCTGGGAGTTTCCTCCTAGGTTTCTAACATAGCTAAAGAAGGCCTTATGATTGTCTTTTGAGTCTTTAGCTATTTTTCTCTCGAAATTTGCTTTGGATGATTTTATGAGAGCTCTTAGTTTTTACTTATAGTGATCAAGGGTGTCTTACCTTTTAAGGATTTTGCTCTATCTTGTAGTAGCTTCCTCCTTTTGTTGTAGAGTTTGTTTATGGCTGGGGTCCACCAGACTGGACGCTTGCCTTTGGTACAAAGAGTCTTTGTTTTGCTTGGGATTGCCTTATCCATGCAGTCCTGCAGGTGCTGGTAGAAGGCATTTGTAAGTGATTCAGCGGCTTGAGTACTGTTTTCCGCGTTCGGGGCCTTAAAGGAGACCACCCTAGTCTTTAGAAGTGTGAAGTCGGCTTTTGAGAAGTTCTTTACTGTGTTCTTTTTATTTCAGGTGGGGTGGGATGAGGACCTCCAGCGAGATTAGTTTGTGATCTGATCTCACCAGTGAGGGGTATACTTCGGTGTTGAACATTGTGCTCCCATGTTCGTGATGATGAGATCAAGTATGTTATCTCCTCTTGTGGGGATGGTGACTAGTTGTTCCATGGCATTTGAGTTTATGAATTCCAGGAACTTTTGGGCTAGGGTGTTTGGGCTTGAGTAGTGTTCCCAGTCTATATTAGGGTAATTGAAGTCACCTAGTATGATGGTGTTTGGTGATACATTTATCCCCTCTAGTGTTTTCAGGAAGGCCATGTGAGGTTCCTGAGTTTGTGAGGGTGGCCTGTAACATGCTACAATTTGCAGAGCAGTCTTGCCTACGGTTAATTGCACCTGGATGGTCTCCGATGCATCATGCATTGCCACCAGTCTTGAGGTGTGGGTGTCCTTGATGAATATGGATACCCCTCCTCCTTTCTTGGTATTGTCCGGATTTTGGGGCCGGAACGCATGATATGAGGTAAAACCTGATAGCGCTGGGGTGCTCTCAGGAGCCTTGAACCAGGTTTCTGTCACAGCACAGACATCGATGTTCTCCATACTGAGAAGGGCCTCGAGTGCGTGCATTTTGAGATTTAGACTTCTGGCATTGAGCAGCATTACCCTTAGTTTTTTTCCTTTTTTGTGTTCTAGGGTGATAGGTTTAGAATTTGAGCCTTGCCTAAAAAAGGCACTATGGGGTGGCAAGAGCCTTTGCCAATATCCGGAATCCCAGGGGTGACAGGTGCAAGCTGTCCCTTCCGAAGCAGCGTGGCTTGTCCAGCATGTCATCCCAGGCAGACAGATACTGGATCCCCTTTGAATGACACCAGTGTTTAAGCCAATTGTTAAAGCTGATCATCTTATCTCTGTATTGTGGCATCATTCTTGGTGAAGGTAGGATACTGCTCAAGGTCAGGGTCATACCTGCCTGGGCTACATAATCAGAGAGCTCCTCAATGTCTCTTTTCATGTAGTCCAAGGAGTGCGTCTCAGGTCGTTTACACCAGCGTGGACAATGACTGAGTCATATTTGTACCTGCTGTTGAGAGACCTGAGTGCTTGCGTTATGTGGTGGATTCTAGCGCCCGACAGACAGCTTACTGTGACCTTCTCCTTACTCAGTCTGGTGAGCGGACGTCAGTGTGTCTGACTATGGAGTCACCAATGACTAGTGTGTCTGGCATTGTGTTTGGCCTTAAGGGCTGTGACTGTTTGACACTCTGACTGTGAGGTCTATGTGTTGCAGGTGTTGTGTTCTGAGGTGGTGGTTGTTTGGGTGTCTGCTTTGGTGGCCTCTGCTGTTTTGGTAGATTTTTGATCAGAGCCTCCGAGTATGTCTTTGTGTGTTTATGTGTATGATTTGAGGTTGTAATGGTACTATGTGAGACTGGGTCTATAGTGTGTGTGGTAACCTTCTCCTCCTGACTGGTCTTGCCAGTCCTATGTTGAGAGAGCTCAGCCTCCAGTTTGGCCGTATAGTTGCATCTCTCACATGTATTTGTGTTTTGTGGGAGGAGGAGAGGGTTGTCTGTGTACATGAGGCAATTGTAACATTGCCTCAATATTCCCAGGTTCACCAGCTGAGCAGGAGAGGACACTAGCAACTGATCCCTCGACATGCTAGAAGGATAGACAAAAAACTTTAAAAAAGAGTCCATTTATGCAGAAAGGCTTAAAACACTTTTACCCAAATTAGTTGATAGTGATCAAACGGGGTTTATAATGAAAAGAACTTCATATGATAACATTAAAAGAATATTAACTTTAATTGATTCGGTGAAAAATCTCAAAACAAATTTAACCCTAGTTAGTTTAGATATAAATTGTGCTTTTGACTCAGTTACATGAGAATATTTGTTCACTCTATTAAAGGAATTAAATTTCTACAATAATTTTATCAATCTTATCACTCTGTTATATGAAGGTAGCCAAGCTTACGTTAAAATTGGCACTAGTATAGCTCAAAATATACCAATAGTAAAAGTTACTAAGCAAGTGTGTCCTTTATCCCCTCTTTTATTTTCATTAGTTATGGAACCATGGTCAAATTTAATACGACTTGATACAGATATTGAAGGATACAAGTTAAACCCCACTATATTATCTACAATACAAATGTTTGCAGATGACATATTGATTACTCTTGGGAGTAGAAGGGAATCTATACAAAAACTTTTTAAAAACATGGAATATTTTCAAAAAAATTATGGCCTTACTTTTAATAATAATAAAACACAAATTCTTTTAACAGGATCAAAAAATACAATATACCTGATGAATATAATGAATATATAGCTCAGTCTCAACAAATAGCATATTTAGGTATAATTATTACTAACAATATTAAAGATACCATTCAAATAAATTATAATAAAAGTCTATTACAGATAGAATATTTAATAAATAAATGGAACAAATGACCCTTTTCTATGGATGATAAACTTTTAATAATAAAGATGATCCTTCTTCCCAAAATCTTATATATAATTCAATCTTTATCTATACCTCCTTCTTACCAAATAATTAAGAAATGTAATTCAATGATTCCGAAATTTTTGTGGTTCCCAAATAAGCCAAAGATTGCATTAACATACCATATGCATAATTGGAATAATGGGGGTAGCCTTACCAAATTTAGAAATGTATTCAGTTTCATCAGTATTCAATACAATCTCTCATCTCATTGATGTGGAATATACTGCTAAGTGGAAATAGTTTATAGAGGTATTGTCACAAAATACCAAAGATATAAACAGTTTCTATAAGCTAAATATAATTAATAATCCATTTATTTGGAGGTTAAAAGATTATATTTCTGAATTTTCTTCTCTGAGTTTTAACTCTAAGTATATAGTTTTTCTTTTAAAATCATTTAAACATTTTATATTTAAATATAATATATATAAGGATTGGCTTTTTTTACTCTTCCCTATAACCTACACACACAGATCTAGTTTCTCTTCAGATTATACAAAAATGTCTATATTTCAACAAATGCATTTAACATTTTGGCACCAAATGATGATAAATAATGAGATAAAATCCAATAGTTTACTCTTGGAAGAGTATAAACTTCATTCTTGTTTATGGTTAGAGCTTCAAGAAGCTAGACAATATGTATTAAATAAATTGGATTCTATGTCTCCTATAATTAGGAAAAAAATTCCCAAGCTAATGCAATATATGATTTTATCAGTTTTGCATAAATCTCCTGCTAATAAGTTATCAAACATTAATAGGGCAATTAATGTGATTTAGATACACATCCAGATAATTATTGGAAATATTTTTCTTTAATTAATAATAACCCCCCTTCTGAGAAAGACAAATGTAATATTTTACAACCAGCAAGTATGACTACTTCTTCTTTAAAATGGAAATTATTCACATGGAGATTTTTAAATAGATCATTTATCACTCCTCATAATATAAGTATATTTTCTAAAAAGAATATAATGCGTTGGAGATGTAATATTGAATTGAATGCTGACTGGTCTCATATGTTTTATAATTGCATATATTTAAGAAATTTTTAGGATGATATCAATAATTTGTTGCAAACAATTTTTACTGATAATTTCTTTATATCTAAATCACTTATTTTATTTAATACTACTGTCCCTGATTGTGTAAAAGAGAATAAGTACCCTCTGGTTTGGTCTATACTATCTATAGCTAGAAAAAAAAAAAAACTAAGAATTGGAAATCTAGTACAGCACCTACATTTTTGGAATTTAAAAATATACTCCTTGAAACATGTAATTTGGAAATGTTAACTATTAAATGTAGATCATCTAGGAATACTGCATTATATAATTCATGGAATATCATCTATGAACTTCTAGAAAAATAGTTTATTAATTTATGTAAACAGATGATTTTTATTAATCCTACAGCTACATTAAGAAAAATTTTTTTTGCACAATGAACGTCTTTGTACATAGTTTAGTTACATTGGTTTATATACTAGAAAGTTTGTTTTTTTAATTTGTTTTTTAACTTTAAAGAAAAAATGTTATAATTTCGTGGAAATATTTGTTCATTTTAATAATTATTTAATAAAATTCTTTGAAAAAAAAAAGAATCATATTCTCTATAATCTGTGTATTTTGCCAGGGCCTGGTAGCAGATGGTGCCAATATTTACAAACAGTTGCTGATCCAATAGTCTGTGCCACTGTTTGCAAGTCCTCCAATTAGCTGCATTGATTTACAGAGATGATGCAATGACAATGATGCTGATCTGTGTTCATTTATGCAGTTCCTACATGTTTAAGACCTGGGAGGGAAAATAAAACAATGAGGTTATGCCTGATTAGCTCTGTTTAAGATAAAAGATTCCATGGTGTCTATTTCATGGGAGTGATAATGACAATATGTTGGAGTGATGCAGGTGGCCCTTGTGGCCCTGGACCTTAGTCAAGACTTGAACCATGAATGACATCTAGACTATGTGAATGTGTAGGCAATGTGCATTATATTGCACATTTGTTTACAGTGGGTACACCTAATTCTTTATTTAGCAGCCATTTTGCCGCTTTGCTGCAGTACTGCTGTTTAGCACTGTGCTGGTTGTTTGTCTTTCACATATAGCATCAGAGGTTTGGTTCTGTCCCCTGCTAGAGTTGTCAGGCATTCTTACATCTGCATCAGCTTATCTGTGATGTTGCTTGGCTTGCACTGCTGACAAACTATTTATATATGTGTTTAATTATCCATTGTGTACTGAGATCCTTATTTATTACCCTACAACACACATCTACCATTTGTCAAACACATCCAAGTATAACTGCCACACAGTTTGCAACACGTCACAACTTGATGGTGCCTAGGTAGATCTCTTTTTTTCTGCATTTCACCGTGGCTGGTATGCATCCCCACCTGAGCAGCCAAGTGGTCCGTATTATGTGGAACACTATGCATTCGACCATAAGCGAACTCAATATTCTGCTGTTCTGCATAGAAAAGCTTTGGCTCCACTAAATGGCTTTTGATTGGTTTGTATACCACAATTACTGCCAATTGGCATTGTGGTATATAAAAACCATAAAATGAAGTGCAGTAAGCCAAAGAATGCCGAAAAATCCATATATTCTTTTTCAAAAGGTTTTAATGAATGTTCCAAACTCCACAGACTTTCACATTAACGCACTTCTAACAACACAGTTACAAAGCGTTTTCGTCCAAAACCAATTGGACTTCATCAGACATTAGACAACCCTTGAATTAAACTATATATACTGATTTGAATAACCCACTGACCAATGATTGTTGCTTTAGGCATTTAAATTAAGCAAATTAAAAAACGGTCTCATTAACATGTATAAGTTAAAATATGCTACACAAATTCATCACTTTGAAAATAAATATGATAATCAAACACTGTTAAAACCCTCCACAAACAACATACAATCATATATATATTGAATTTAATAAATATTATATTTATAAACTAACTTGATTAAATAAAGTGCTTGTGCTATTTTCATATATTTAAAGCATAATTACTCCCTCTACTGTCAAAACCTGTATAACATTTGTATATCCAAAATGCAATAAGTCATATACATTTTGTTACTAGAATACTATTAAATGTAAATGAAATATTGTGCAAATTAATCTTTATAAAGTGCTTAATACTATATGTTCTTGCTTATATAAATAATCTAGTAAGTAAATAAATAAATATAAAAAATATATATGAAATATAAAACATCCACACCCATCTCTGTTTAAAAATGTAACCAATATATTTTATTTGCCCTTATTTTTAATAAGGAAACTATACTCAGATAATCATTTAAACCTGTTTTTTTACCTGCTTCCAGGTATACCTGCCACCACAATTCCTTACTCTACAAAACCTCTTCCCAAATTCCACCTCTTACATCCTTTCTAACTTGTTGTAGAATGAAGAAGTGAAATCTACATCCTGTGCATTCTTTACTATGCTTAAATAATGCACTTGTCTCTTTTCCTTTTTGAATGTCATATACGTGTTCGTATATTCTTTTCTTTAACTCTCTTTCAGTTTTTCCCACGTAAAATGACATACACTTATCACAGGTTGCCAGGTAAACCACACCTTTTGTATCACAGTTATAATTACTTTTACTTTTTATTAAGATGTTTCTACTTCCTATAAATATCTCACTCTTATTACTAATATAAGCACATTGATTGCACCGACCACATTTGAAAGTTCCAACTTTTTTCGTTATATCTTTCTTCTTGTAATCTATGTCCTTATTGTTTTTTTCTAACATATTTTTTATACTTTTGGCATTTCTATATATAATTTTAGGCTTGAAACTGTTTATTTCTTCTATATCTGTTAAGGCAGCAAATTTATCCCACTCTTTATTTAACACTTTTCCCAGTCCCTTATTTTGTATATTGTATTCAACAACCAAATTCTTATGGTACTGTTTTTCTTCAGTCCCCTTCTTATTCATTTCTTCACTTAATGTTTTAAATTCACTCATACCCATAATGGGTTTAAATCTATCTGCCCTACCCTTCTCCACTTCCTTTCTTATATTAGTTACAAATGTTTCTGGATAGCCCCTTTCTGTAAACATCTTATTTAGTTTATTACACTCAATTAAAAAATCATCATCCAGGGTAGTCATCCTTGATCCCCTCACAAACTGCCCTTTTACTATATTACGCTTGCAGTGCAGGGGATGGGCACTTTCAAAATGTAAATATGAATTAACGTGAGTGTTTTTCCTATATACCTTGGATGCGAAGGACTTGAGTGTATCATTCTTTATCAACTCTATATCCAGATACTGTAACACCTCACTATTAACATTGTAAGTGAATTTTAAGAAGTTAGTGGTTTTACCCATATATTCCATAAATTCCTTGAACTTTTCCTGTCCTCCTATCCAAAATATAACTATATCATCTAGGAATCTTTTGTACAAAATCCATTCCTTGTTAAATTCAGAATTTAGAATGTACTTCTCCTCCCATTTGGACAAAACTATGTTGGCAAATGTAGGTGCACATGCCGCACCCATGGACACCCCCGTCTTTTGCTGAAAATACTCTCCATCAAATAATAAAAAGTTATATTTTAAGATTGTGTCCATGAGTGCCACCGAAAGTATCTTTTCTTCTTGCGTCATAGTTTTGTCCAAAAATACACATTCCTCAAACAACTCCATACCACTGTTGTGTGGTATGCTGGAGAATAAATCCACAATATCTATAGTTATAAATAAAAGGTCGGTGCTATAAAAATCAGGTGTTAGCTGTTTTAAAAAATCCCATGAGTCTTTCAATATCACTTTATTGTTTGTCCATATATGCTTAGTAGTAGAATCTACAAACTTCGCCAAAGGTGCTGTTTTTGACCCTTCCGCCGTGACTATGGGTCTTAGGGGGGGGTCCAACCAATTTTTATGGACTTTCGGAATTCCGAACATTGTAGCCATTCTAGGTTTTACTACTGTGAAAAATTTGTGTAATTCAGGCCTTAACACCCCTTCTAACATAAGGTCATTCAACATATTGTCTATCCGGTGGTATGCTACGTTAACCTCATTTTTTGAAACCACCGTGTACTTTGATTCATCTCTAAGTATCATGTTCATCTTTCCTTCATAAATTATGTTTTCCATAATGACCACTCCCCCCCCCTTATCTGGTTTCATAACCCTGATAGAATCATCACCTGTTAATTCCTTTAATGCTTTCTTCTCATCACTTTTCAAATTATTATAAAATTTTGTATTGTTGTTGTGTTTATTTCTAATTTCTTCTTCCAATATCTTTTCAAAATTTCTTAACTGGGGTAATAAGGGTGGATTATACGTAGATTTCTTTTTTAAAACAATCTTATTTTTCTCACTACCATAACTGGTATTCCTCGCCAATACACTCAAATTAATTTTTCTCATAAATAACTTGGTGTCTAATATTGTGGTGGTGGTATCCCCCTTGAAGCTAGGTATAAATTTAAATCCTTTACTGAGTAATTTAAAATGATTTTCCTTGATATCAAAATTGCCATAATTATATATAGAAAAATCCTTATATGTGTATATAACATTATCTGTTATTTTAATATTATTTGCATCACTTTCCAGATTTTTGTTACCAAAAGAGTGGGTGTTAATTAAAACCTCCCCCTCCCTCTTCTCCCCCCCCCTCCTGTAAAAATTTCCCCCTATTGTTATGAGGCCCGTATTCCTCATCTGTTTCCCTCACTAATGGAGGGAAATCTTGGTCATATTGATAGTCATTCGTGAATTCAGTATGACTATAAGTGGGTTTATTCCATTTCCTATTATTAAAAAAATGATTAGCATCTTTTTTAGAAAAAGTAGGTTCAGGATAATTAGTCCCATTTTCATACTCTGTGATGTCCCTATGTAGTTTACCTAATTTCCGTTGCATGACCTGTTGACATTTATCATCAATATCATGCCTAATTTTGTAATACTGTTGTCTCTCTTCTTTTATACCATGAATTAAGTCATTTTTAATGACACCATCTAACTCTTCTATTTCCTTACTTAAAGACAATATTTTCCTTTCATTTTCCTCTATTATTAACTTAATAACATCCAAACCACATTGGTTAAACACTTTAAGCAAGTTTTTGTGAAACATAGAACCACATATAACATTGTTGGGATACTTGCAAATACGTAGTCCTTTTGGGACAATTTCCTTTTTCAAACATTCTAATAAATATGAATTTTCAATATTCAAAATTTTAAACTTCATCATAAGACCTTTAAGCTTGTCTATTTTAACTACATAAGACTCTCCATCCACATTGTCAGAGCCTACATGTCCATCCACACCAAACACTACATTTCTATTTAACCAGTCTTTCGTGCTTGTGTTGTTAGAACAAACAGTACCTGTGCTTGAACATAAGGAAATCGGCTTCTTAGGTTGAGCTCCTACTGTGACTCTTTGGCACTCAATTCTCACCTCAGCCCCTTCAGATTCAGCACAAAGAATATTTGGAGTTAACAAAGGATTAAAGTTAGTCGCTGAGCCATTAGAAAAGTCGCCAGCGTCATCCTCGTCGCCCATAAGCTCCCTTTTCCGTTTACTTCTGGTATTAGGCTGCTGTGCACCTTCGTAAGCATGTTCCTCTCCACCAAACTTGGTTTGACTAACTAGCATCTTGTGGCAAAGGGGCGTTAGTAAGTCTATGAGCTCGGTCAACTGCCCAATCAGTTTCCTAGATTGGCCAAGCTCTTCCAGCCCTTCCGAACTCATTACTCTCCGCTCTCCTTCACTGAAAGTTATTCTTTGACCCAGTACAAATACGATCAACAAAAAACACTGGTTGCACTCTAGCGTTACCAAAAACCATAAAATGAAGTGCAGTAAGCCAAAGAATGCCGAAAAATCCGTATATTCTTTTTCAAAAGGTTTTAATGAATGTTCCAAACTCCACAGACTTTCACATTAACGCACTTCTAACAACACAGTTACAAAGCGTTTTCGTCCAAAACCAATTGGACTTCATCAGACATTAGACAACCCTTGAATTAAACTATATATACTGATTTGAATAACCCACTGACCAATGATTGTTGCTTTAGGCATTTAAATTAAGCAAATTAAAAAACGGTCTCATTAACATGTATAAGTTAAAATATGCTACACAAATTCATCACTTTGAAAATAAATATGATAATCAAACACTGTTAAAACCCTCCACAAACAACATACAATCATATATATATTGAATTTAATAAATATTATATTTAAAAACTAACTTGATTAAATAAAGTGCTTGTGCTATATTCATATATTTAAAGCATAATTACTCCCTCTACTGTCAAAAACCTGTATAACATTTGTATATCCAAAATGCAATAAGTCATATACATTTTGTTACTAGAATACTATTAAATGTAAATGAAATATTGTGCAAATTAATCTTTATAAAGTGCTTAATACTATATGTTCTTGCTTATATAAATAATCTAGTAAGTAAATAAATAAATATAAAAAATATATATGAAATATAAAACATCCACACCCATCTCTGTTTAAAAATGTAACCATTATATTTTATTTGCCCTTATTTTTAATAAGGAAACTATACTCAGATAATCATTTAAACCTGGTTTTTTACCTGCTTCCAGGTATACCTGCCACCACAATTCCTTACTCTCCAAAATCTCTTCCCAAATTCCACCTCTTACATCCTTTCTAACTTGTTGCAGAATGAAGAAGTGAAATCTACATCCTGTGCATTCTTTACTATGCTTAAATAATGCACTTGTCTCTTTTCCTTTTTGAATGTCATATACGTGTTCGTATATTCTTTTCTTTAACTCTCTTTCAGTTTTTCCCACGTAAAATGACATACACTTATCACAGGTTGCCAGGTAAACCACACCTTTTGTATCACAGTTATAATTACTTTTACTTTTTATTAAGATGTTTCTACTTCCTATAAATATCTCACTCTTATTACTAATATAAGCACATTGATTGTACCGACCACATTTGAAAGTTCCAACTTTTTTCGTTATATCTTTCTTCTTGTAATCTATGTCCTTATTGTTTTTTTCTAACATATTTTTTATACTTTTGGCATTTCTGTATATAATTTTAGGCTTGAAACTGTTTATTTCTTCTATATCTGTTAAGGCAGCAAATTTATCCCACTCTTTATTTAACACTTTTCCCAGTCCCTTATTTTGTATATTGTATTCAACAACCAAATTCTTATGGTACTGTTTTTCTTCAGTCCCCTTCTTATTCATTTCTTCACTTAATGTTTTAAATTCACTCATACCCATAATGGGTTTAAATCTATCTGCCCTACCCTTCTCCACTTCCTTTCTTATATTAGTTACAAATGTTTCTGGATAGCCCCTTTCTGTAAACATCTTATTTAGTTTATTACACTCAATTAAAAAATCATCATCCAGGGTAGTCATCCTTGATCCCCTCACAAACTGCCCTTTTACTATATTATGCTTGCAGTGCAGGGGATGGGCACTTTCAAAATGTAAATATGAATTAACGTGATTAATTTGCTTAATTTAAATGCCTAAAGCAACAATCATTGGTCAGTGGGTTATTCAAATCAGTATATATAGTTTAATTCAAGGGTTGTCTAATGTCTGATGAAGTCCAATTGGTTTTGGACGAAAACGCTTTGTAACTGTGTTGTTAGAAGTGCGTTAATGTGAAAGTCTGTGGTGTTTGGAACATTCATTAAAACCTTTTGAAAAAGAATATATGGATTTTTCGGCATTCTTTGGCTTACTGCACTTCATTTTATGTTTTTTGGTAACACTAGAGTGCATCCAGTGTTTTTTGTTGAGTGTGGTATATAAACCAATTAAATAGCTACTTCACTGTTCTGCATTAAACAGCATTGGCTGTGCTACACAGTTTTTGACTGTCTCGTATTCTGCAATTATAGCCAATTGCCATTGCGGTATACAAACCAATCAAATAAGTGTTCCTGAAGATGGGAGTCAATGAAAGCTCCCAATTATTGAATTAAGGAGATGTGATCCTTCAAAGAGGCACCACCAGACTTTGAAGAATGGATAGCATGACACAAAAGTAGTGTGTGTGCTGCTACTTCTGTGCAGTGCTTGTCCCCTCCTAAAAGCGAAGCCAGTCAGAGCTCATTAGCATGTCACTTGTTCTCACTTTATCTTTTTGTTTATTTTATATGATTGAAAGAAACTTCCACAGAAAAAAACATACGGGGTGGACAAAATAAATTTTCTGCCTGCTGGTTCAACTACAAGAAGGCCATCAGGTGTTTCTGTGCAGGATCCTGATAAAATTTATGCAGTATGCCTATATTGCTTGGCATATCATTTCAAAATAAAAAGAAAAGTGTTTTTCCCAGATTGGAAAGTTTTTCCTAATATTGTTTCACCAGCATAGGAACTCCAAATCCCATTGAGGCAGAGCTTGCCTTGAGATTATTATATCTCCACTTTCAAATTGAGTTTATTTATTTATTTAACATTTGTTAACCAGGAAAGTCTGACTTGGAATTAGGCAATTTTCAGTGGAAGCTGAGCAGAAACACTCCAGACGCATGTCTTTGTAATGTGGGAGGAAACCCACACAAATGCAGAGAGGACATGCAGACTGTGCACAGAAGGTATCCCAGCCACAAATTGAACTGGAGAACCTCTGGCTGTGAGACGACAACATTACCGCTGCAGCACTGCACCATCCAAGTTTTACTTTCAGAAACATTTAGAAACTTGAACTACAACAATCCATAAACTGACCTTACTTAAAATTCACTTAACATATACTTGTAGAAGCCTCATAAAAATAAAACAAAGTAATAATAATTAGAAAGCAAAGGTCTTGCAGATTCAAGCACCTCCATAGCAAGAAATCTGGACAAAGCCAATAGCCTAACATAATGTGGTGATAAAGCCACAAAAATGGGGGCACCTTTTACACATTGCTCTTATAAACCTAGCACGTTACTAGAATAATATGTCTTGTGTTACTGTACATGATCTGAAGGATATGATGTCTGAAACTCAAATTTCTGTCATTGCCTTATTATTTAATTTCTCTGTGATTTGCCAGAAAACTACATATTTTATGAAGAACAGACCAAAAATATTAAGCAAAAATCTGGGCATTCTGTAAAATTCTGAGCAGTTGAGAGGTATGACAAGAGTCAGTGTTTATGTGTGTGTGTGTGTGTGTGTGTGTGTGTGTGTGTGTGTGTGTGTGTGTGTGTGTGTGTGTGTGTGTGTGTGTGTGCACATATTTTGGTTGAAAGGCCATGGCCATTGTAAAGGTACTCTTTTCATGCCGTGCGAAAATAGGGTGTTCCATATTTTGACTGTTTGTCACACATTGCTAAGGTCTGTGTTCCACATAGGCCTCTTAGCATGTTGAGACCTGTAATCCCCACTCTGTTTGCCAACTTTCCATTGACTATTTTGTTCAGTGTGCCAGCTGTATAACTTACCTGTCCTTACTGTTTTTACTAACCTTTGTCTGTCATCTGTTGCATTTGTTTTATAGTTATACCTGCTGTGATGGCCTTCTCATCACATTCCCTTTCTTACCTTTCCTTCTATTTGTAAAAAAATAAAGATGGGTCATATCACCCATGCCCTTGCTCCTTTGACTTTTCCTCTAATTTTCCTAGTCCATCATCCCATTTGCATGATCCTCTGTTTCACCCATACCCCACATCTTCTTTTCCATCTCCCACTTTCCTTGGTTGTGTGCATTACCTGTGTTCCCTATGTAAGTCCCTCACCTATTGCTAGCTAGTGATAGCTGTGGTGGTGTGGCCATTATTGCCCTTTGCCTTTATTCATTCTTTAATAGAAAATCTACAAATTCCATTGAAATCCATAAGTGACAATTAGCATTTTTTATACTAATGGAGTTACGGTTATATTCCAGTTGTCCTTAAGCTTACTGGAGAAGTTCTGTTTTAGATATGTATTTAAGACTGTCAGGAGGCTTGAATTGAGAGATTCTTTCTGCAACTTTGTTGATGTACATCACACTTTGACAGTGATTTTTCATTATTTATGGATTACTTGTGGATATTGTTCAGTGCACCATTACTGTTGTGATACTGTTTTGTGAGCCGAGATATTTGGAGTGCATTTTGACACATTTACACATCACATTGTTATCTGCAACTTTAGCTCTGATATTGGCGTAATGCACCAAATTCCATGAACTTTACAGAATCCAGCCCAATATCTTTCAAGAGAAATATCTTTGTAGATTAAATATTAACCACAGGTAGTCTAAGAGCACTGACTGAGGGGAACGCATGCAGTAGATTAATTTTTAGAGACAGTAGCAGCATTGGCAAAAGTAGAGTGAGCAGGTAATTGAGAACCCTCCCTCAAACTTTATTCAAAATGACAAACACAAGTGCTAAGAGGAGTTATAGGATCTCTTGACATCACTTCCTCCAAAATGATATCACAAACTACAATGTGGTCTATAATGTGACTCCATGAAGCACCATTAATATTCCAAGGTTCATCTTCTTGAATTAAAGAGTTTAAATGATTATCAGCCAGTCCACCTTCAACAAGGTGGGCTACTTGTATATTAGAAGAAGAATGAACAGCAGTCATAGTGCCTTCTCACTCCACTGTGCATGCAGTCTAGAGTCCGGTGCAGACGTGAAAAGAGTAGAGGAAGTTCTCTTATTCCCTGAACAAATTTCTCTTAGTAGTATAAATGGGTCTATGACACAGCATCAAAAGGGCTTTTAATTGAATGGCCTAATAATCGGAAAGTGTGTTAATAGAAGTCAGTTTTGTAGGGAGCTGTGCCCCTCACACCCTCCGCTAAATATATATACCAACTCCGAGATCGCACTATAGTGAGGAAAGGGCAAATTTTCTGAACTTCACTGTACCGCAATCTCACAAAATTTACTTCTATTAATGCACTTTCCGATTATTAGGCCATTCGATGAAAAGCCTTTTGCCATGTCCTAGACCCATATAAATACTACCATGGGTTTCCCCTGAAAAGAGGCCACTGGCTTAATAGGGTTAACTACATATATATATATATATATATATATATATATATATATATATATATATATATATATATAAAAGATGCATACCTTTGATTGAAAGATGTCCTTCTATTCATATGCTGCAGTATTCATAACATGAGGGAGTCCACCTCCAGTAGACTTGTACGTCCAGCTATTTTACCAAAGTTAAATGCTACTGTGAAGGTATGTGCATCACTCAGCATATGTCGGCCATAAATGGATGTCGGGTATAAAGTAGACGTCAGCAAGCACCTGCCTCAGAACTTTTTTGCTGCCTATTTGACTACATACATTCCATGAGAAGGCGAAGGCCGAGGTACCAGAATTAAAGAAATTTTCTGCACAGTTGGACTGCTTGTGTTTAAGCATCATTGGTATTTTTGGATTTTTTTAATTTTTGGAGTGTGTTTTTGGATCTATTTGACTACATGCTCTGGTCGTCAGTCACTTTAGAAAGTTGCCTTGCGCTGTGCCTGTGCTCAGATAAGTACCACATAGGGTTTTTTCTTACCGATTTTGCTACTGTGTTTTCTTATGAGTTAATGTCAGGTAGGAAGGCCAAGTGTCAGTGTGGAAGGCAGATTCAACATAAAGATATTTACAAACTCTGTTTATTCTGTCTAGGCTAAGAACACGACCATACATCGTGTAGGATTTGCAAGGCCTTTGTCCCCAAAACTCTTAGGAGCCATCTCAATTCTCTTACATTGTATTTCGAGAATCAGCATCTGAAGCACCTTGCACGGGATATGGACCCGACATCTGGACCTTCAGAAGAGCCACAACCAAGAAGGCCAGAAAACCAAGGCTTGAAACTACAGCTGTTCCCTATACTCTGGGCACTCATCCTGAGGCCGATGAAAGCCTGGAGGCCATGTCCAAAACCACTGCCCTCTGATAAGGAAAGTAGGATTAAGGAAAATTTGGGCAAAAAAGTTTATACTTCTGCCACCTTGGCTTCTAGAACCATTAACTATCAAACCCATATGGCCAAGTATTCTGTGGCTGTTTTGATAGATGCTATTAAGCAATTTGGAGAATTACCAGACTCCCCTAACAAGTCCAAGATAGCTAGCCTTCTTAAATCCTGCAACCATTTAACCAGACACTCCAAAACAATGTAGTTATAATGCAGTGGAGGCCTCTGCCAAGGCAGCTATATCAGGGTCAGTCCTAAGAGGGTATTCATGGCTCAGGCTGCAGCCTTTGCCAGATGATATTAAAGCAAAACTTTTGTATTCTCCTTTAGACAACAAGGCCTTATTTGGCTCTGCAGCTGCTGAGCTCTTTAAGGCCCTTCATGAAAAGAGCTACAAGATTTTGGGCACGTCTGTTCCCCATTTCCAGAGGAACTTCCCAGTCAGGACAACCTTTGTGAGAAGGCCTTCTAAACACCTCTCTTCCAAGGGGAAAAAGATACCAGAAACCAGGCCCCTTCCCACATCTTTTCCTTCCACACCTGCAAAAATCAGCCCTTTTAGACTAAACCTGGTAGTCTGTAACTACGAGGCCCTAAACCCATCTACCCCTCTCTCTTTTTGTCTATCACTGACCCTCCCAGCTTGCCATCCTTCTGAGGTAACCCACAACCTCAGGATAAATGATTTTACTGATGTATCTGGTACCTCGGGTTATGCCTTCAGGGAATAAGTTATTACATCAAGCAGCTTTCTTTATATACATCTTACTTAATACATTCAATTAACCATCCTATCCTTCTGTAACCAATCAATAATTTAAAGTGCCCATCACACATTGCCCATGTTTGACTGTTCATAACAAATTTTATACAGAATTACAAAGATGGATCCCAACTAGTCTTGTGAGGTCAACCATATCAATGACAATGAGAGGAATACATCAATGGACTTTGGGACTAATATATGTATAGACCATTTAAAAATGGTGAATTTGTCTGATTTAATTTTGGACTCCAATGCCTTATCTGTCCTGGATAAGGGTAGTAAGTATGTTCCTACACACTGCCCTAGTTTAGCCAATGTGATTTTTGAAATAAACAGATTCTGTCATAAGTTAAACTTAAAAATATTTTTTGATAATAATTGAAGGCAGGGAATCAGAGGTAACAGCAATGCATTTGATGTTAATGTAAACACATCGGAAGGGGAACTAGATGTAAATGATTCTTTTGATAGTACTGACAGCCTTTTGCTAAATTTATCTATAAATGAGTATGATGAATCAGATTTATATGATGAAACCATGAAAGAGGGGGTTAACAAAAAGGAGGAAATTCCCAGCTTTTTATTGGGTACGGCATAATGACAATGCCATCTGTACCTTACAACAGCACTTTTATGCCACCCAAGATGGCTAACAATGTTTTAATGTTTGAGAATGTGTTAAGCAAACACGTAGAAAAATAATATGATGTATTCAAAAGGAAATTTAAGTCTTTTAATTTAACCAAAGTTCAATGGGAAACTCTTCAACAACTAAGGGGTTGTAGAATGGAATATCTGTTTACAGAAGCCGATAAGAGCAGCAATTGGGTAGTCATGAGTGTGGCTCAATATAAAGACATGACGTATGCTTTATTGAATGAAAATGCTGTGTATAGGAAGCTATTAAGGAACCCAGTTCCAGAATATAATGAGGAACTATTGGAGATCCTGGAAAGATCAGAAAGGCTGGGTTTCTTAAACGCCTCTGACGTCAAAAAGCTTCACATAAAACATCCTAGGGATGCCATGTTTAAAACTATTCCCAAGATACACAAAAACATTCAAAAGCCACCCAGGAGACCAATAGTCTTGGGGAAAGGAGCTTTCCTTGAAAATGTAGGGATATTTTTGGATTTTCATCTAAAGAATAATTTAAACAAGGTGAATTCTTACATTAAAAATGGAAAGGAGTTGGCAGAGTTGTTGAAGGGTAAGGAGTGGTCTGAAGAGTTGTACTAGACCACAGTAGACGTGAAATCCCTATATACGAGCATAAAACATGAATGGGGCTTGAGAGCCATAAGCAACATGTTAGGGGAGGACCCGAGAACAGATTTCTTGATCCGTCTCCTAGAGTTTTCATTAATGCATAACTGTTTCACGTTTGATGGAAACTATTATCTGCAGTTGGAAGGGACTGCAATGGGGGCTGCATATTCTCCTGTATATACAATATTATTTATGGATTATTTTGAGAGAACAAAACTGTATAACATGATGTTTTACAAGAATAAGGTGGTAGTTTTTAAAAAATACATTGGCAATCTCATATTCATTTGTAGTGGAAACATGGAAGAGTTTGAAAACTTTAAAAAACATGTTGCAGGACAATCAAGTTGGCTTAGAATTCACATATAAGACCAGTAAAGAGGTTATACAATATTTGGACTTGGAGTTCTTTGTGGATGACAATCTTAGCGTGGCTTATAGACCTTATATTAAGGACATGGCTGTGACAATTTTTTGACAGCAGATAGTATGCATCCCCCCATCTATTGGCATCTTTGTCATATGGTGAGTTTTTAAGGATAGCCAATGATACTTCAGATAAAAACAAACTGTTGAGCGGGTTCAACAGGGTAAAGAATAGGTTACATACAAGAGGTTATCAAAAAGAGGCCATAATGGCCACAGAAAACAAGGCCAAGAGAAAGTTAGGCCTGCCGTTGAGCACCAGGGAGGGGGTGGAAGATCCTAGATGGCACTATGTTAACTCGAGCAAGGAGATCAATGGGCAGAATTCCCTCTTCTTCGTCAGTGTGTAGGTATTGGCCTATAGTCCTGAATGATGAAAAATATGGAGATATTTTTCCAGAAAGGATAGTTTTTTCCTATGGGAGCTCAACTAATCTAAAAGAGCTTTTATCATATGGTAAACTGTACAAAGCACAAAGTATTAAGGGACGTTTTCTATGTAAGAATTATATAGTTTGTGAGAAAATCAAAAACCTAGATGGGGTTAGTATTAATGGTAAGGTTTATAAAGCTAGTGAAGCATACACCTGTGAATCTAGTGGAATTGTTTATATCATAGGTTGTGGGTGCTTGCAGATAAAATGGTACACTGGACAGACCGAAAGAGCTGTCAAGAAAAGAATCATGGAACATCTGGGTGATATAAGAAGGAATAGGATGGAGAATCCGGTAGAAACACATTTTATTCCGGTACATGGTGGTTCAGTAGAAACTTTCTTTTTTAGTGTTTTGGCTAAACCCAAATCCTGCTAAAGGGAGGCGGACAATAGCACGTTATTAATATTGGAGTCAAAATGTATAATACATTTCAGGACATTATATCCCAGAGGTTTAAACATGGAATTAGACACAAATGTTTGTAATAAGTAAACTGACATTGTTCGTTGTATGGTTGAAAATGTTCACATTTTATTAATGGGAATGGAATTATGTTGTTTCATTTTTATGTCAGAGACTAGTTGGGATACATCTTTGTAATTCTGTATAAAATTTGTTATGAACAGTCTGACATGGGCAATGTGTGATGGGCACTTTAAATTAGTGATTGCTTACAGAAGGATGGTTAATTGAATGTATTAAGTAAGATGTATATAAAGAAAGCTGCTTGATGTAATAACTTATTCCCTGAAGGTGTAAGCCGAGGTACCAGATATATCAGTAAAATCTTTTATCCTTATGATTTGTGTGTTATTGTTTTTTTTCTGGAGTCATACATGTATTTTGAGTAACCCATAACCTCCCCAAGACCAAATGGCCATCTTTCCTCTAGTTCTGCATTTCCTGCTATCTCAGGGCACCATTCAGGAGGTGTCTCCAGATCTAAGGTGAAAAGGATTCTATTCCAGAATGTTTCCAGTCCTCAGTAAAGAAGGTCTTTGGAAGCCTGTCTTAGACCTATCCCATCTAAGCATCTTTCTCATGGTGCCTTCTTTTTGCATGCTGACTCTTCCTACATTACTTCCCCTGATTCTCCCTCAGGTATACATGGTGTCCTTGGACATAAAGGACGCCTACTTGCATGTCTCAATCCACCCACTCTTCAAGAAATTCCTTTAATTCTCTGTGGGTATTTCACATTTTCAGTTTTGTGCTTTGCCATTTGGTCTCTCTATGGTCCCCAGAGTGTTCACAAAATGCTTGGCCCCAGTGATAGCCTTCTGCAGATTGTGAGGTATTCAGATCTTCCCTTACTTGGGTGATCTCCTCATTCAGGCTTCATTCCCAGGGTTAGTACAATAGCATCTAAACTACACTATGACCCTGCTAAAGGGTCTGGGGCTCACCATAAATCTAAGAAATCCATTCAGACCCCATCCCAAGACCATGTATTCCTTGGCTGCAGGATACTCATGGTCCATATGATGGCCCCCAGAAGAAATTCTGACCCTCACCACTTATTTTCTTTGACTAATTCCATTGCAATCTCTGTCTGCCAGGGAGTTCTTGTGACTCCTGGGATTCATGGCTTCCATCATCTCCATGGTACCCTTGGCAAGACTACACATGAGGAAATTTCAGTGCTTCCTGAGAACAGTCTGGAAACAATACCTTCATCTTCTAGACAACTATTCTTTCATTGCACTGAAGAGGGATAGCTCGTATGTGTGACTGAATATCAGCTGATTGCACATACCGGCTGCTTTGACTGTGCATGATTGTGGTACAGTGGGGATCAGGGGATTTGCCTTTTCTCCTCTGTAGTGTTTCCTCATAGCTGATATTTATAATTAGCAATGAATGTGAGGTTGCAATCCCTCTTGCAAAAATAAAGTAAAAAAGTGTTTTGTTTTTAATATTTGTGTTTTCAAGCATTTGTCAGTTATATTCATTATTTGAGCAGTTGTGGACAGTATACAGCCATGATAAGACTGCAGCATATCTTTGGACAACATACATGTGCAGAAAAATATGCACTGATGTCCACTAAAGCTGCCCACAGCAAGTATTACTGTGGTAGTATCGCATCTGCATAGTGTGGGTCCAACAGGAGCCTCACAAATGTAAGCAATATAGTAATATACATGTAATATCCTTCAAGTAAGTCTTCATCTTCAACAAACATGTCTGGAGAACTGTCATTATATACTTGTTAAACATACACCAAAACAAATGATACAGCGCAACTGACATGATGTAAAATAGAGATGTATCTTGGCATTGAGCAGCTACACTATTTCTAAATGCAGAGGTAATCCCACCTGTGTCAGCATCTTATAATACTACAGTCTTACATGACATCTTGGCTGTCATAGTTTCCTGTTCAGCAGCACATATTATTAATGGACCTTATTAACATGCAATTTTTCAGAAACTTGGGGACTGATAGCTTACAGCACTTTTATCTGCCAATCCTTGCCGAGTCCAAAGTTTTACAGAAAAAAGCCATCTTTGTTAGTACAGTGGGATAAAGTCTTTACTATAACCCTGGCAGGCTGGTTTCAATTGTGCAGCAAGTGCCTGTAAGAGCTAGTGGGGAAGGGAGGAAATTATGCTATGCCTGCTCATCCCTCTTCAGAGTAGGCATGGAAAGGACATGCTGGCATGAGCCAGGCCATTACTGAATCCTCAGTGAAGCCCAGAACACAGTGATCAGAGTAGGTTAATGTGTAGTGACAAATTTAGAAGAAGTATGGACTCAGCTAAAGAGTTGTTCAAACCAAACAGTTCACCATGCTCATCTGAATGATGTCAGCACACAGGTGTTGGGCCTTCCAATACTGTGTCAAGCCATCCTCTGTAAGCAGTAATGTTGTCTCTCAATCTCACTCTTCACCTGTGCCCTGTCTTCACCTGTCCATTGCAGCTGGTGTACCTGGTCTGGTTGGGGGTTTTAAATAACTTCAGTGTTGCTTTATAATTGTGGCATCATGGAGAAGAAGACTCGAGAGAGCCACACTTCCTTAGATTTCATCACATTCTGCAGAACTACCACAGATTTACAAACAAAAACATCCTGTAGATAAACGTGCATGATGAAAGGCATATTACCAGACTGATAGTTGAGCAGAGTTTCAGAAATGTCTGGGCTTTTCAGGTATGTCTAAATATTACAGACATTTACAGTATAGCAGGGTGATAACAGGATGTATATCTAAATCAACAGTGGATATGTGCTAATATGTGATAGACTGAACAGTATGACTGTGTGTGTACAGTACTGAAGAGAGTAATTCAATAAATAACATAGGACTGATACTGATTTGCACTATTAGTAATGCAATTATTGTGCACAAAAGTTAGCTATAATGATATGGTAACATTACCATTAGCAGTGCAAGTAACTGGCCTAATCAGAATCACATACTATTTTGAAAGACTTTGTCATGCTGGTAAAATACAAGGTGCTGATTAATTATTATTAGCAAAGCACTAAATCACTGGTCAGTACTTCTTAAGTTTATGTGACACCTGAAACTCCCACACTACTAACTCCACACCTAAATCATAATTTCTTTGCCTACTTTAACTTAATTCAGAGATCTTGCTCAGAACACCTTTTCCTAAATTTTTTGCATGCATGCCTCTGGCCTACCTTACTCATATTCTCAAACTTTCATTGTTTGTTTTTCTTATCCATTGTACCCATAATATTGTTTCCTCTGTAATATTGTTAATTTGTCTCTATTCGTATGTATTTGTATGTCTGTTTGGGGCTTTTCCCCTCGGGTCTCCACTGAAAAAAGGTAATTCTTACCCAGCTAGACCAACCCAGTTAACAAATGCAAATAAATAAATAAATAAACAATGCTATATGCAGATGTGGGTACAGCTTCCTCGTCATCACCATTGTCATCATCTAATGGCCTGGCATGTGCTCATCATCTCAGCTATGATCATCTTACAGGTCCCATTCTCTCTTAAGATTAACCACAAGGCACAACAGAAATGAAAAGTAAATGCCTGTACTGCTGCACATTCCTGTGATGATCAGAGCTGACCATAAAATAAAACTGATGTGCACATCTGCAATCTAACATACTTAACTAACATCCCATCCACTTGTGAGTTCTACAAATACAAATATAAGACTAAAGGGGCAGTAGCATACATAGAAGTTCTTATTTAAAACACACATCTAATTGTAATGGTGCAAACATTAGCTAGTAGGAAAATTATAATCAGCGCACTTGCTGTTAGTGAATGGCTCCTAATGTAAACAACACCTTCCCTTTGTCACATTATCTATAATTATGGACATGTCCAATAATAGAACATGTCAGGTAGAATGTATCCATCACCAATGTAAGCAGTTCAATCAAGGCCGTGCAATGGCATGCATAACACAGCTTACCAGTGGGAATCATGACATCACCTGAACATTTGAATATTTGCCAGCATGGCGCATGACAAGCACATGTAAAGCAAGCACATGTAGCATACCCTGGTATTTGAATGGAATCATGCCCGACACTGCCTCATGTCACATTAACATAACTGAAATTTGGCAAAATAAAAGCTTGCAAATATCTAGATAACATTATTAATGGGACCTGCACTGCTTAATAATTTTGTCTGCCTCAGTAAACTGTTTATCTGAGTGCCTGTCAACATGTCATTATTCCCTTTCTTTTCCCTTACGTGTCTTCCCCAAACAGATATGTCTGTGTGGGAATGTAAATTATAGTCTCAGCATGTAATTGTCATATGAGCAGCCACCAAGTAACATTGTCAAAATGAAGACACTGTTGAGATGACAATATTGTGGAAACTAGGCAAGCAGTATGACAAACATCTGAGTCAGGCAGCATGGTAATTGCCTGAATCTACATCAACATAATGAATACAACAGAAACAAATGCTTTGAATGTTCAATCATCACATCCTGTGACACATGAGAATCTATTATATGTTGCACTAACAGCATTGTATGTTTACAACTGTATGCATGACATACCTACAATTAGTAGCAATCATAGCCTGCAAAACACAAACATCCTGAAAATACTTAATGATTATGAAATGTTGCAAAGAAATGCCTTTCTGCACCAGTATCCATAAATACTGAATACAAGTATGTTGTAACAAAAACATCCAAGGTTTTGGAGGCAGATGCAATACCAATGGTGAACTGAAAGGCATGAAACAGTCTGCAAACAGTGTGAAAACACTAACACAACAGACCTCCATTAATCTGCGAATAAGCAGACTATGCACAACAAATCAGACATTGGGAAACATATACAAGTATGTGAACCCATACATTACAAGCAGCAGTCAATACACTACAAACTTAACATGCAAAAAAAGAAGTTATGTACTCACCATAACGTTCCATGTGAGTTGTTCCATCTTGTCTTCATTCTTCACTGATGGGTTTGGAGCCGATCCTTGGCTCTGACATGGACAATTAGCAAAGCTCAAAGACTACCATTAGCTCGAGACCAAGCCCCTTATCCCATGACGCATTTCTGGAATTACCTTAGATCTTGTTTGCTGTGTGTACCATATCCTAGTAAGAGGACTAATCTCCCCAGACAGGAAGAAACATTGAATAACGAGGATGAAGACGGTCTCCAGGTCAACTGTCAGCCAGGTGGGGGAAGGAGGGAGGGACGTGAGAATGAAGGCAAGATGGAACAACTCACATGGAACATTATGGTGAGTACATAATTTCTTTATGTGAAGTTGTTCAATCTCGCTGTTCATTCTTCACTGATGGGTAGGGTCCCTAGCACCATAAATCCTGGGTGGCTCACGGGAGCATATTTTTCAGGACCGTAGAACCAAAGGAAGCCCTGTCCCTGGAGGCCTTGTCCACTTTGTAATGAGTGATAAAAGTGTGAGGCTTAGACCAAGTGGCTGCAGCACAGATATTATCAAGAGGTAACTTGGCTTGAAAGGCCAAAGAAGTTGAGACTGCTCTGGTTGAATGTGCCTTCACTTTATGCAACAAAGACCGATTAGCAGATGAGTAAATGTAGATGAGACAATCTGAAAGCCACTTCAAAAGGGTTGTTTTAGCCACTGATCTACCTTACTGGCTTCAGAGAATGAAACAAAAAGCTGGTCTGACTTTCTGAAGTCTTTTGTTCTGTCCAGATAACATCTAAGCTGTCTGTGAACATCAAGTTTGTGCAGAATGTATTCTAATTTGTTGGCATGGTTGGGGAAAAAACGGGCAACTCAATAACTTGATTGATGTTTGTCTCAGAACATACTTTAGGCAGAAAGGAAGGGTTAGTCCTAAGGGATACTCTGTCAGGATGAAAAATCATATAAGTGGGCTTGATAGATAATGCCTGAAGCTCTGACACTCTGTGGGCAGAAGTAATGGCCACCAGAAAAATAGTTTTCCATGATAGAAACTTGAGCTCACAAGATGATGCTGGTTCGAAGGAAGAAAGAATAATATGGGAAAGCATGAAATTCAGGCTCCATGGAGAATAACGGGTCTTCACTGGAGGTCTCATGTGAAAGGTACCTTTGAGGAAGGCCTTGGATAACTGGTGTTGCATAATATTCAGTCGATCAATACCTATATGAAAATTAGATATAACTGCTAACTGGACCCTAACAGTAGCAGTTGCTGCTCCTTTGTGAAAAATCTCAGTCAAGAATTCTAGTATGGATGACAATGGAGCTTGGTAAGGATCAAGGTTTTTGTTAGAAGCCCAAATGGAAAATATTTTTCACTTACTACGATACAATTTTCTGGTGGAAGGTTTGTGGGAAGCCAACAAAATTTGACTTGTGTCATCTGAAAGATTATGAAGCCTAGCTATACGGGGAACTGGACCAGCCAAGCTGTTAGCTTCAGTGACTGCAAGGAAGGATGGAGGTCCCCTGACGGGTGTGTCAGAAGGTCTGAAATTGGGTTCAGGGTCCATGGATCCTCCAAGAGATGATGGTAAAGAAATGGAAACCAAATCTGCCGAGGCCAATGAGGGGCTAAAAGAATGACAGCCTTCCCAGCGACTTCGCTTTCTGTAAAAATCTGGGTATCAGCGGAATTGGGGGAAATGCATAGAGGAGACCTGAGGGTCAATCGTGTACAAGTGCATCCCTTGGGGGTTCTCCCGGAGCGGGGATCAGGGCAAAGTAGCTTCTGCATTTGGTGTTGATGCGTCTGGCAAAAAGATCGCAACAAGGCTGGCCCCATTTGTGGAAAATCCTGTCTGCAATCTCATCTTTTAGGGACCACTCATGTGGCAACAAAATTGCCCTGCTCAGCTTGTCTGCTATCATGTTGGATCTCCCCAGGATGTGCATTGCCAACAGAACACACTGGGATGACACACCCCACTGCCAAACTCTGAGGGCTTCTCAGCAAGGGGGTAAGACATGGTCTCGCCCTGTTTGTTCAAATACCAGACCACTGACATGACAATTGTCCTTAGAGGGAGAAAGTCCTGAAAGTACTGCAATGCCAGAAGTACCGCTCTCATCTCTAGGACATTGATATGCAAATGTGACTCTTGATCCGTCCATGTACCTTGGGCAGTCTTTCCCTGAAAATGCCCCCACCCTATCAGGGTAGCATCCGTGGTCACAGTGGCTACTGGAAGGGAGAGTACAAAGGGGCATCTTATTGTGACATGTAGAGATGTCAGCCACTACTCAAGATCCCTCTTGCAAGAGTTTGTAATCAGAATCATATGGTTCATTGGCAACTCCTGGAAAGACCATTGAGTGAACAGGGGCCATTGAAGAATCCGCATATGCATCCTCGCCAATGGAATGGCTAAAATTGTTGCTGCCATTAACCCTAGTACTTTCAAGACCTTTACGGCTAGAACTCTGTTCTTTGAAACCAGTGAAATGTTGTGTTGGCAAAGAATTGATACCCTTTCGACTGGAAGATGTAAAGCGGTGGTTGACATGTCTAACTCTGCCCCTATAAAGACAATATGCTGCGATGGCGATAAGGCAGACTTTTTGAAGTTGACCATAATGCCTAAGTGGTTGCAGAGTGTCAGAGTGGATTCTGTTGCATGAATCAGTTGATGCCTGGTGGTGGAGGTAAGGAGCCAATCGTCTAGGTACGGAAACACCTGGAATCCTAGACTCCTCAGTTGAGCCGTGACCACTACCATACATTTGGTAAGCACTCTGGGGACTGTAGTGAGACCAAAGGGCAGGGCTCAAAACTGGTAGTGACTGGCTCCCAGCCAGACGTGCAGTTGATCTCTGGATGGTCTGGCCATTTTTATGTGGTAGTATACATCCTTGCAATCGATCGAGTACATCCAATTGTCCTTCCCCAAAAAGGGGAGTATGGACTGAACCATGACCATCTGAAACTTCTCTTTTTTACAAATTCGTTCCGTCTGCTGAGGTCCAAAATGGGTCTCTAGTCCCCTGTTTTCTTTGGAACCAAAAAGAATCTTGAGTAAGTTCCAAATCCTGTTTTGGTCTGCTGGGACTGGTTGGATAACTCTTTTTTCTAGCAACTTGCAGACCTCTATGGTTGCTTGTTCCCTGTAACTGGATGGAACATCCGGGATTCTTTTGATGGGAATGGGTGGAGCAGAAAATGGTATAAAATACCCTCTGGAAATTATGCTTTGTACCCATCTGTCATTTGTGATATCTAACCAGGCTTCTGGGTACAAAGAAAAGCAACCGCCAACCGCCTCCAGAGCAGGGCAGTTGGGCCTCCTCTCAGGAGCACTGGTAGGGTTGGTCAGAGAAATTATCTCTGTCAGCCTGGTGTTGCAGACCCCCTCTACCACAAGGGTAGTGTCTTCCATTATTACACTCTCCTCTCCCCCTGGAGGGGGGGGGGGGTTCTCCACATGTGCCCTGAAAGGTTCCTTGGACTTTTCGGAACCACATCTTTCCTCCCCTTTGGCCTTTGGGAAAAGGCCGAATAGGGGTGGAAAAATGGACTCTGATGGCAGACAGAGTCTTTCCCTCCTGTTCACACCTGGTCAAAGTTTCCTTTACCTTTGGCCCAAACAAGGATGAACTGTCAAACAGGGTGTTTACAAATGAAGACTTGAAAGGCTCTATAAAGGAACAGAGGCTCATCCAGGCAAGCCTGCGAAGAGCAATCCCTGTACCTGCAGCCCTACTCAAACCATCAGCCACATATGATATGAGGCGCATGGACACGTTCACAATGGAGTTAAGGGTAGCAAGCTGAGCTGAAACTTTGTCAGAGATGCCTGAGCTACAGTACCCTGAACAGAATCTCCAAGCTCCTTAAGGAGATCTCTTTGCAGTCTGGTGAAATGGGTCAGATAGTTCAGTGATCGCAGAGTGAAAGTCGCTGAACTGAACATGCATTTCCCATATCTATCCATGATCCTGGACTCTCTGTTAGGAGGATGGATAGATGCAGAAGTTTCTGACAATTCCTTCTTTGTGGCTGCTGCCACCACCATGGCATCAACAGGAACTCCTTTGGACATAACGGATTTATTGACAGGGGCAGAAATAAATTTATTGGACCTCCAGGGGACAGGCTCCGTGGACTCCTATGACTCACATGCCCTATGAGAGACCAATTGCATAAGCTCATTGTAGGGTGGAGACACCCAGGAGGTGGAAGGTTGAGACCTGAAAGCCTTCAGAAGAATTGACTCATCCTCAGTAGGGCTTTTGGACTGCCAATCACCCCTCTGCCTAAGGATCTCAAGTATCTTTGCAAAGGAGATGTCCTCAGAGGGGGATCAAGGGGACTTTTCTGACTCCTCCAAGTCAGTGTCAGATGTCAGGGACTCCTTTGGGGAGTCCAAATGCCTCCTCTTGCACAGTCTCTTTCTGGGTACTTCCTCAGTGGGAACTTCTGTGGAAGTCTCAGAAGAGCAGGGAGCACCCAGTGGGGCTACCTGAGGCTCTGGGTCTCTACCCATGGGATGACTGATGGTAGCAGAAGCAGACACAAGCACTTTAAGGGAAGAAGAAACCAAACCTGATGAGGAGGACTTTGGAGACAGCACTCACCTCATGGCTTCGAAAGCATCATGAGAAGGAGTCAACAGACCCAAAGAGACTGGAATCCCCTCCCGCACCGATGCCGTGGGCTCCGAGCCCGAGGTAGGAACTGAGCTCACCTGAGCCGAAGCCCCAAGAGGAAGAGTCGGCACCGACAAGTCATTTCAACTATCCTACCCGGATCTGACAGGGGAGCGTCAGCTCCTAGAGTCCCCAGTTGGCACCATGGATGTCCGAACAGATGGAGCTGATGATACTGGAACAGCCGTCGGCTCCAAGAGTTCTACAATCATCAAGTCAGCCTCCTCTGGCTCTGAAGGACCGGTACGGCTTGGAGAAGGAGTAGTCAAATCAGGAAGTGTGGTCTTCAGGTTCCGACGCCTGGGTTGGAGCCGACAACAATTTAGCTAGGCCTGGTGCCATTAAAATCTTCTGTACCAGTCAATCCATGTCCGAATCAGAAACGCTAACTGATGACCTGGAGGAAAGCACCAATGGTGCCGACTTGAGAAGTGGCAAAGAGGGAGTCTCGGAGAACAGACTATCGGCTCCAAAGGCCGTGGAGCCAAAGTCAGAGAATACTAATTTTTTGAAATTTTTGATTTAGACTCCAAGAAAGATTTTGAGGATTTTGATGATTCACTGGCCCCATCCTAGTTAGACAAAGCTTATACAAAGCGATACTTAAGGATCTATGAGTTTCCTCTTCCTCTCAGCCAACACCCTAGTAGAAAAGGAGTGGCAGATATTGCAGGACTCCTGAAGGTGCACCTCACCCAAACAATAAATGCACTGAACATGTGCATCTGTCACAGACATTTTTTGTTTGCAGTCTGGACATTTTTTTAAGCCAGACTTCGGATGTTTCTCCTTATCTTCAGACATAATATCTAATTAGAAAAATAACTACTATAAAACTGTCAACAACTTTGACAAACAAACGCCCAAAGGGGCCACTCTAAATATAATACAATAGATAATAAATATATTCTCCTAACTATTCTAAACTATTCTAAACTACTGAAGCCAAGGCCAAGAAGCAAGAAGTCATGCAAAACATAGCAAGTTATAAAAGGGAAAGGGGAACACTTTTAACAGTCTAACTCTATCTAAGCAATAGCTATATAAACATATACAAGAGAAATATGAAGGAAAAACTTCCAAATATGTAGAAAATACCACAAAAAGTCTCGAGCAATGCTGGAAACCAAGAGATCAGTGCCACAGAAAACAAGATCTGAGGTAATTCCAGCAATGCATCATGGGATAAGGGGCTTGGTCTTGAGCTACTGGTAATCTTTGAGCTTTGCTAATCGGCCATGTCGGCACCAAGGATCAGCTCTGAACCCATCAGTGAAGAATGAATGGTGAGATTGAACAACTTCACATCATGTGTTTAATGATATGGACAATGGATACACAATCCTAACTTATCATTTAGGTTGTGCCCTACATTTCAAAAACTATTTGCAGAAAATATGACTTGATGCTAAATGATATTTCAACAGACCTGTGTTTTAATCAGACTGTTAAGCACAGGTATAGAGTGATTATTGCACTTACCATACTGATGCATGATGGATAGTCAGATGGGGGTTGGGAGTGTGGCCTAATGGTTCAGGTGTTTGCCTTACAAACACAAGGTGCAGGGTTTGAGTCTCACAAGGGATAATTGGCTAGGCTTAAAATGGCTCGCAAGATTAGTTAGCCTAGTACTAATCTATGAACCTATGAACCTATTCTAAGCAGTATACATGGTAATATGAAATCTGCATCCCTGTAACAAGGATCAGATACATTTCATTTAATAAAATAGAAAACTGAAGCAACATACCCTGTTCCCTCCAATGCTCCTCAAACCTGTGTATACGCTTAGTGCACAGGGCTCGATTCTTGGTCTGACCTTCCTCACTTGGAAAAAGAAAAGAGCAACTATGAATGATGTAGTCCTCAAATGACAAGGACAGATGTTGCTCTTCTTCTAGAATGTTTACTTTCAAAGAACATCAGATAATCCGCATCCACAGTTCACAATGTTATATATGAATTTTTGCATCTTTGAACACAGCTTGGAGAACAAGAGATTCAAACCTGCAACTCTACCATACACCCAGACTTGTATATAAATACGTACCTTACTGCCTAGCTAATCCGTCTTGACTAAGAGTGTGTGTTGTGAATACAGTGAAAAGACTTGAGGTTATGACATCACCTGTATGGGAGATGGGCTGCTAATATGGATCATAACTTCGGATTTCAAAACATTAACACATTCTGGGCATGTAGGTAAATACTTAGCAAAAATGAGTTAATGTCGGCACTGTAATCACAACCATGAATAACATACCTCAGACAGTGGGACAGTGTCATGTACCTCAGAGCTTCTGTTGAAACACATATTGAAGGCACTGTACATCAGGGACACAGTAAGGTATGTGGGAGGACTACATTTAAAGATATTCCTTGTCAAAGTGCACATCACAAAGCAAATGCATACATCAATTTATTTCCCTTTTCTGCATTTCAGCTGTAACCCTGACCATACATCTCAACCTCTTTGCCCAAGAAATCTAGCCAAAGCCTGACATAATGAGGTGACAAAGGCCCAAAAATAGGGACAGATTTTAAATATAGATCTTACAAACTGAAAACCTAGCAAGAATTACAGGGTGTGTGTTAAAATGCATTTACTAAAGGATATGAAGTCTGAAACTGAAATGTATGTCATTATTTAGTGATTTCATTCCTCAGATCATCCCAACAATTTTCCAGAAAACCACAAATTTTCTGAGGAACAGGCCAAATTTTTGAGACAAAAATCTTGGCATTCTGCTAAAATCTGGACAGTTGGGAGGTATAACTCTGACCATCTGACTCCCTTAAAAGAGACGGATGAGGTGGTTGTTGAACTGATTTTAGTAATAAATAAAACAATACTTGACAGCATTTTTCAAAATAATACCATATTGCTCAAAACTTTGTCAGACTTAAGCAAGCTTTTCTAAACCAGCACTTAAAGAGCTGCTGTTCAGAGACCATTGGAGATTACAACCAAGTAGTATCAAACATTTATACTGTATATTACACACATTTGTTTATATACAGGTTGTGAGAAATGTACTTTTTCATAAGTTGTGCCAAATAGCAATAATTGAACTTTCTCTGATCGTTCTTGTGAGTAGGGAAAGCATTGCTGGAAGAGAAAGGGGAGAGTAAAGGATATGGGGATAGTAGCTTACAGAGTTTATTAGTATTGCACAGGAAGTGGTGAGAATGTCTGATATGGAGAAGATCATTCTAGGTACTGAATAGTAGCCAGGAAAAAATGTGTGATATTACACAGGAGTAGAGAATGAGGATAGCCATGAATCACTGAGATGTAGATTTAGTGACATTTTGTAGGCTCCCAGGCAGGGAACTGTTCTGGTAGGTAGGGGGAGAGAGGTCCAAACATTTGTAACAGAGTAAGAGTAAAGACTCTCTCCCAGTATTTTGGAAGGCTTGGAGATAGTAATAAGTTTTTTTTGTCTTCAGACCTTGGAGCTCTGTTAGGAGTGTAGGGTTTGACTATGTTGACTATGCTGACTATGCTGCTGAAGGCTGGGCAGGCTAAGGGTTTATGGAGGATGTTGTGTAAGGTTAACAGCTGGACATAATGTAGGTGGTTATGGAGTTCTAGCCAGTTAAGCATATGTAAGGGTCCACAATGATGTGTGTGTGTTGGTGAGTTGGTGGAAAACATGGCCACTTTGTTGTAACACTGTTCCATTTTAGATCTAGTAGAAGATTGCAAGCTAATTAGAATAGTGGCACCATATAGTAGGGAGGGGAGAAATAAGGTTTTTGCAACAGTTGCTCTAGTTGAAATATTCAGGAAATGTCTGTTTCTATACAAAATCCCTAATTTCTGATGAGTTTTCTTTATATTTTATTGAACATGGAGATCAAATTTCAGTTGTTTGTCTATGGTGACCCCTAGCAATTTAGTCTTTTGGACTATTTTGACAGTGGTATTATCTGCTGAATATATTTTAAATTGATCAGTTTTAGTGGGGTGATTTTGTTGGTAGTAAGAGTAGTATTTTTTTTTTTTTGGTGGGGGGGAGTGTTAACAAATAGTTGGGAGTTAGTTAGCCAGGTGTCTATGGCAGTAGAAGTTTGTTGTGTGTTGGAGGGCAGTTGGCGACATGTAAGAGAGATACAGATAATGGGGGCATCATCAGCATATTGTATTAGTGTTCCAGGGGATAAGGAAGTATGTAGGTTGTTGAGAAATATAATAAAGAATGTGGGACCAAGGATGGAGCCGTGAGGGACTCCAGTGGAGTTGTGTACAAAAGGAAAGATGTTATTTAACCATTTTACAGCTTGTTTCCTATCATTTAGGTATTTGTAAAAACACTGAAGGGTTAGTTGGATGAAATCTAAGCTGTGAAGCCTGTCTAGGAATAAGGGATGAGAGACATTGTTAAATAATTTTGAGAGGCCTAGAAAGAGTGCAGATACAAAGTTGGCTGTATCTATAGACCTATTTTTTGTGTCAGTAGTGGATAGAAGGGGCGGCTTGTGCTATAGAACTTCAGGACAATTGCTCCTCCAGCTGTAAAAAAGGAATAAAAAACAAATTAGCGAGTCTTGGAACGTTTCTGAACTTCCATGCATGCTCACTCGGCAATCCTGAAATTCAGAGGGGATCTAGACTGCTGCAACAGCAGTCTGTAGTAGGAAGAAGGCATCTCAGTACTCTGATACCCAGAATTCTATGCGGTGATGACCACATAGAATGGAAGAGATCCGAACTGCAACATCCGCAGGCTGGACCCTGCTGTCTCGCAGGGAAGGATGTGCTTAAGTGAGACTAACTTGGGATTGAAGCTACTGGGAGAAGGACATGTTTACCAGACTTGGCATTGAAGCTGCTGCTACTGGGGGAAGGATGTGTTTACGGGACTTGGGACTGAAGCTGCTGCAGATGAACAGCATGGGAAACCAAGTACTGGTGTGTGTGTGTCTGTGTGTGTGTGTGTGTGTGTGTGTGTGTGTGTGTGTGTGTGTGTGTGTGTGTGTGTGTGTGTGTGTGTGTGTGTCTGTACGAATTTTGGGGTATGGTAAGGTTATGTTTGGTGACTGTTGTGCTGTGTGTGCATGCATGTGTGCGTGCATGTGTGTGTGTGAATTTTGGGGTTATGGTAGGGGTTAAGTTAGGTAATTGTGCTGTGTGTGTGTGTGTGTGTGTGTGTGTGTGTGTGTGTGTGTGTGTGTGTGTGTGTGTGTGTGCGTGTGTGTGTGCATCTGTTTTGTATGTGTTCTATTTCTGAGATGAAATATGTAGTGGTAGTATTACAGAAAGTTTTTTTAAGGTTGGATGCATGGTTGGGGTTAGGGCAGGTGGAACGCTAGGGTTAGCAGGTAGTAAGCTGATGCAGGGGGGTGGCGAATATTATGGATACTGTTTTCCTTCTTTCTCCATTTGGGAATGCTCCCTTTTGTCAGTAGGAATCGAGATACATAAAACTGAGGGATTTTTTATTGCACTCACTAACTCTATGTGAAAACACAGCTTCTATGTTACAAGGTGAGACATCTCACTACCTGCCAAATAGTGAATGGGCACATCAATAGATTCTCACAAGAACTTTAACTTTGAAATATTTCCTATTGTCATTTGGTTTTAGAAATCATGCCATGTTTGCTAAGTACCTGTTAATATTTCAGTAAACTTAAATATTCTTTCACCTCAATTAACATGTAGGAGATGGATCCCCTACTATGGCTTTTTATTCAGTCTCTACAGGATGTAAAGCATGTGCTCCTGTAACACTGGCTCTGTTTGATTCTGTCATTAACAATTTAACCACTGTGTGATCTGTTTTATTGTGAGAAGGCCACCTCTAACAACAGGACTTTGTGCCTAGTATCTAATGAATTTACCCAGCTATCTAAAGGCTCCATCAAACTAAGTCCAATAAATGTATTCCCGTATTATCATATATACACACACACAATGTGTGTGAAATGCCCCAGATAATATATACTGGTGGCTAGAGAGAACTCAGGATATCTGGCAGTATACAAGGAATACCTCAGGCTTGAATCTTGTATCTTGGGTCCAAGGTAGCAAGAGCCTGAATTCCCTACCCACCACCATCTGTGAAAGCTTTGCAGATTTTTGCCTCATATTTTTGTTCTGCTCTGTTCCTCATAAAATCTGTGGATTGTTAAGTCAGTGTATAGTTGATGGTGCAGTGGTAGCTTTATTGCCTCGCAGCTAGAGGTTTTCTGGTTTGAATTTTGGCTGGGGTGCCTTCTGTGTGGAGGCTGCATGTCTTCCCTGTGGGTGTGCTCTGGTGTCCTCCCATGTTACAAAGGCATGTGTCTGGAGTGTTTCTCCCAGGGCCTGTGCTAAAAATTGGCTTTTGTTCCAAGTCAGACATTCCTGGTTAACAAATGTTAAATAAATAAAAATGACAGGCATTTGAATTTCAGACTTCATATTCTTTAGAAAGTACATGATAACACAAAACCTTTTATTCTAGCAAATTTCTAACTTTATAAGATGAATATTTGAAATTTGTCTCTATTTTGGGACTGTATTCCCCCATTATTGGCTTCATCCAGGTTTTTTTGTGCTAAGGTTGAGAGCTATGGTGAGAACTGAATTCACTGAATATGTTTGGGGGCTGTATTCCCTCATTACTGGCATTGTCCAGGTGTTTTGTGCTAAGAGGTTGGCAGCTATGGTGTGAATTGAATTCACTAAATGGTAGCCATTTAAGTCTCAGTCTTCCTCTCTTTCACAAAACAGCTGATTTGGCATACAGATATGTTGTTCTGACTGCTTTGCACAGGGTCCGGGGTTTAAAATTTGGCATTGAAATGTATGGTAATAACACAGCATTTTATTCTAGCAACTTTCCAAGATTATACAAGCAATGTTTAAAATATGTCCCTGGTTTTTGGGCTTTTGCCCCCGCCAATAAATTTTGGCTTTTTCTAGATTTCTTGTGCTGCAAAGTGGAGAGATACAGCTGAGTGTCTAGTAGATTTTACAAGGAGCTGAGAGATACAGAGGAAGAGAAGTTTAGTGCTGCTTATGCTGTACTGTTGTGAAATGGTAGTAGCACAACAGGTAGTGTACTTGCTTTTGATGCAGAAGGCTGGGGGTTCTACTCCCACAATATGTAGATGCATTGTTGATACTGTGTTGTAAAGGGGGTGGATGCTACCATCTTTGTTGGCAAAGATACCTAGTAATTATGAAGCTGTTATCAGTTTGCCATCCATTCCCGATTGCAATATTGCTAGCTTATTATTTTTTAATGTAACATAGGCAATTTATTCCTCAAGGGCCACAGGCACATTATTCATAGATGAAAAAATGAAATATAAAGTTGTTTGCTATCAGCAGCCTCTTCATTAGTTTCAGATCTCTTTAATGTGGAATTATTTAGATGACATTTACTTATTTAGAGATTGTGCATATTTACTGATACTGGTGGATTGTTGAAGTTTGAGAAGACTTTTATGATGGGAATGTTCTAAACTGGGCAGTTTTGTCATTATTAGTGCATGCATTTTGTTTCATTGTTTACTGGAAAAATATTCAAAACAATAAATTTAAAATGCTCTCTAACAACTATATTGTATTATACAAGGAATATTATTTAATACAATCAGGAAGGTGTGTATCAAAGAACACATGTATGTTTCTTGTACAAGGGACCTATTATTTGAAAACAGCCCAAAGTTAATCTTTATCTGCCACTGGCAAAATGTATTTTCTTTGAATGTGGGTTTCAGTGTTATTTCAATGAATGTGAGTTTCAAGGGCAGAGTTTTAATGCTAAGTCTATTTTCATTGTGAGACTGCATTGCTTTGTTTAGCATATATCTATTAGGGTTTGTGCTGTAAAATGCAAAATAAAACTTTCAAATGAAATCCAAATCATCACAGAAGTAAAGCAGTATACACATTACAGCGTTTATGGTAAATGGGGTGAAGCAGTTTTACATGGATTGACTGTTTGTTCTGAAACAGTTTTACATGGATTGACTGTTTGTTCTGAAACAGTTTTACATGGATTGTCTGTTTGTTCTGAAGAAGTTTGTTATTATTAAACAAAAGAAAGTGCTCAACTTATAACAGTGTTGGAGTCTTATTTTAGTCCTGATTCACGTTTTTTTTGTGAAATGGGGCAAAATAGCCAAGTAATGGGACATTGGAATGGCTGCAGGGGGAGGCTCCATTTGATCATGATTTTATGAGGGGAGAAGGGCGGCAAACTCAAAGACAGCCCTCGCTGAACTGTATCTCTCAGCTGTCCAGATTTTTTGCAGAATTAATAGATTTTTGCTTCTTATTTTTGGTTTGTTCCTCATAAAATTTGTGGTTTTCTGGCAAATCATTTAGGAATTAAGTCACTAAATAATGACAAACATTATGTTTCAGACTTCATAACCTTCAGAAAAATGCATGCTAAAGCAAGACCTGTTATTCTATTAACTAAGTTTATACAAGAGAATTTGTTAGTACTGTTTGTATGTTCCCCCAAAATATTTGGCCTTGTCCAGAATTTTTTGCATTAAGAGGTTGAGAGGTACGTGCAAATAAATTGCTTTATAGAATTAGAAATATTCAAACCTCTCAACTGTCCCTGATTTTGGCTCAAAATGTTGCTCTCCTCCTAATAATCCCTCCACAAAATAGCAATTTTGGAAGAAAACACGGAGGGTTTACAATTATATATAATTGTACTGATCAGAGTTATAGATTACTTTTATTTCAGAAATGCACGTAGATTCTTTTATTTTGTCAGCTGTTCAAGTTAACAGTCCTAATATAAAAAAGTGTCCCTTTGACAGGTTCCCATCTGTATTGTGTGGCAATTTTATATTTTTGCATCACATTTTTGGTCCGTTTTTCATAAAATTGTGGTTTTCTAGCAAATTAGTGGCAAATCATTAAAGATTGAAGTTAGAAAATAATGACAGACATTTGAGTTTCAGATTTCATACCCTTCAGAAAATGTATACTAATGCAGGACCTACTATTATTCTAAGAAATATGTGATGCAAAAATATAAAATTGCCTCACAATACAGCTGGGAACCTGTCAAAGAGACACTTGTTTAATATTAGTACTGTAAACTTGAACAGCTGACAAAATAAGAGAATCTACATGCATATATCTTTTTAAGTTTATAAGAGCAATATTTAAAAATTGTCTTTATTTTTGGGCCTATGTATGGCTTTGTCTAGCTTTCTTGCTCTGATGTTGAGAGGTATGACAAATGTGTAAGAGCCATCAACGTCAGCTAGAAACATTTCAAATTGTGACATACTTGTTGCACCCCACTCCCCAATGTTGTGACTCTGGATGTGTCCAAGCAAGGCAAGGAGCAGTTTTGCAGTGTATGTGTGCAGAGTATTCCCCCATCCAAGGTAGACACAAGTATGACAGTGGCTTTTCATCTGCCCTTGATTTTGGAAAATGTTCTGGTTTTCAATCATATTTTTATACTGTTGATTTATGCTTCTTATTATTCAGAAATGCATGCTGTCACAGTGCCCTGTTGCTCTGTGTTTAAGTAGAAATGCTTTAATGACCATCAGGTAAGCTTGTCTGAGTTTTTAAGATGCAAGTAAGCCTTAATAAGCATACTGTTAAAGAATTACCAACATTGAAAAAGCCTTTTTGTTGTTGCCATGCAGAGAATATTTACATAACTAGATAACATATAAGACTTAGGTAGTGAGATGCATATGACAGTATTTGTAATAAAGGATAGGATTACAGTATTTTCAGAAGCTCATTACATTTGTTGAAGACTTGCAGTCATCTTTGCAGGCTTTACCCATAAACTAAACAGAATACCCATCTAGCACATTTAGTCCATTACCTATGCAGTAATCCTTTAAGTAATTTATCTTGAGCTTGTTTCTTGTTTGCCGTTCATTTTTTTTTTTACTTTGTTCATGTTTTCCCTATGAAACAAGTAGATAGTTGTAGTCAGGCAGCAGGTCTTTTTTGGATAAGAAACATTTTTACAAGTGGTGGTATCACAGAGATTGCTACTTTCAGCATGTTACTTGGTACTTTTATAAAGCTGAATATAAATTATAATTAGAACTGCAATGTAAGGAGAAGTGGTTTGAGTTAAGTGCTGCTTGTTTTTTTATACTTGATTTTGACTGGCATTCCAGTAATGTATTTAAAAAGTAATTTATGTTTTCATGCCTCACAATTGTCATGTAGCCAATGCATTGAAATATTTTTTTCTTCTACACTTAATTTTGTCTGGATTGGACTCTTGTAATGATGGTTTGGCACCCAGGGCAGCATATTTAATTAAAGTTCCAGTTGTGGTTTTGAGCATAGCTCTGCCCCTTTCTAGTTGGCCACACCCCTTCCCATTGGCCCCCACCCATTCAGCTGTCTCCTGCATCCTCCCTTTGATTTGAAGTCACCAGCCACCACTGGAGGATAGGAGTGCTGTGGAACTACTGTGTTCAGGATGGAAGCCATGTTGAGTAGGTGTGAGTAGTTTATTTTGTAATAGGTATTGCATTAGTTGTTGGTGTATACATTTTTCTATTATTTTGGAGATGGGAAATAGAATGGATATAGAAGGAAATTGGTATGCTCTGTGGAATTTCTCCCTTTGTGGATGGGAATAATGCAAGAATTTTTCCAGATGCTAGGAACCTGTGATTCTAAGGTGGTGACAAGGTGTTTGAGTTGTTGGTGTGGTGTTGTTTGGTTGTTATGGAGGAGAAGGTCAGAGCTACATAAGTGGACATTACTGTGGGTAGTTGAGCAGGTTGTGGAGGACTGGCCGGCATTGTGTTTTTTTGAGATTAGGTTAGCTATAGATTGTATGACGTGAATGTTGATGTCTTTAGTTACTTTGGAAGGAGGGGCATCTGGAGAGGGGCAGTGTTCTTTATTTGTCCTGGGGATAAGTAGGGTAGTGATGGAATATCAGAATTTTTTAGGGTTGGTTTTGTGCTCATATTGAAGCTGGGTGTAATGTACTTGTTTATCTTTGCTCACTTCTTTTTTTACCTAATTGTGGAGTTGTTTAAGTATTAGGTTTTCTTCACTTTTATTTTGTTTCCAGAGACCCCCAGGCTGTGTCTCTTTCTTTCATAAATTTTTGCATGCTTTGGTTAGAAAAGGAGCAAGATTCTTTTTAATTTTTTTAGTACATACGGGTGCCAGAATTTCAAGTATATTAAGAAAAATGGAGGTGAAACAGTACACTGCATCCTCTAGAGGGGAGATGTCTTAGTGATGTCCAATTTATTTTCATAAGTATGTCATTAAATTTACCTGGGTTGAAATTAGTTAGGTTACGAGTTGATCTCAGAGTGGTTTTTTTTTTTTTTGGTTGGCATGTACTGACTCTAATGGCAAGTGTTGGAAGATGGTCACTTAGAGAATTAGGAAGTGTACCTATAGCAATAAAGTTGGTTGGATGTGATACTAGACTCCAATATAGTGTAGATTGTTGTGCAAAGCCATTGTTGTACCAAGCAGAAATGCTGATGAGTTGAGAAAAGCTGAAGAAGTTGATATTATTTTTTGGTATTTCAGAGGTGATAAATTTCCAGTCTATGTTATTGTTTCCTAAAATGATAGTCTTTATGTTTGATTGTTTTTCAGGTCCAGGATAGTATGTCTTCTAGAACAGGTATGTTTTTCCAGGGGGAATATAGTCTACTATGATGCAAATATGTTTGTTACTGTTAAGACTTAGGAAGGATATGACTGTATATATGTTTGTAAAAGTTGTTACTTTGAGGGTATCAGGGTAGAGTAGGGCTACCCATCCTCCTTATTTATGTGTTCTGTTTGATCTAGCTATGCAGAAATTGGGAAGTGTCCTTCAAAGTCTTTTATGTTAGAATTTAGCCAGGTTTCTGTTAAGGCTAGAATGTCTGGTTTGTTCTAGTCTATCCAAGCTTGCAGGGGATGTATTTTATTGCATAGACTTCTGAGGGTAAAGGTTATATAGTTTAGGTTTTGTGGGCTTGGTCTAGCATCTATGAAGGTAAAAGGTCCTGGGTTAGGAAGGATGTGTCTGCATTGAAGCAGTTTGAAAATAAGAAAGGAGAACAGTATAAAGTGGTTTTTTTTGATGTGGTGCATGAAACGAGTATAAGGTAAGGTTTGTTTTTGGTAGTGGTCAGTAGTTTAGCAGGTGAGTAGTGGGGGAGGGTGTAGAGAAATAGTTGTGGGGATATGTTAGAAAAGTTGCTGGCTACAGATAGGTAAAAGGTGTTGGAGGTGACTGATGAGGAATAACATATAGGAATGTGAGGTGCTAGTGTGGTTGCATAAGAGAGGATTATTAATAGAGTGGTTAGACAGGATATTATACCTATTGTAAGTTGTATGGATTTGTTTGAGGGGAGTTACTGGGTTTACTGGTTGTGTATATAGACTTAAAAGGGAGAAGTTAAAAATGTATAATTGGGTGTAATATTTTTAAGGGTGTAGTACTTTACGCAGAGTTGTTGAGCACACACACACACACACACACACACACACACACACACACACACACATATATATATATATATATATATATATATATATATATATATATATATAGCCGTGTATCTAATATATTCGGGACAAAGATATTAATTACATAGGAATGCTCATCTGTAAGTAGGACTGTAACATATAATGTAGGAATCCACTCACTGTTTCTGCACCTCGGTGACCCTCCAACAAAGCTCCTATGCATCACTCTGATGTAGGTCATCATAGGGGCAGTGAACCTGAATTCCAGTCCAATAGATCCCAGTACATCTTCGGTGCTCCCTCATAATCAGATTCCTATCAAATAACTGAACAAACAAAATGTTGAATGTCATATGTTCAAAGCCATATCATCAACAATTCAGTCTGTCAAAACAAACTCAAAACAAAGACAACACCAACATACACCACAAAAGCTGCTTTTACTACCCATTCCCCTTGCTAATTATATATATCAACTCCAACATTGCACTACAGTGGGGTAAATGGCAAATTTCTTGAACCCTGCTGTAATGTGATCTCAGTCAGGATGGTTTGATGGACTAAATTGCCAGTGAAATGGGTTCGACCATATGACATTCAACAATTTGTCCATTGGATTATTTGATAGAAATCCCTCACAATCTGGTTACAGATGTCAATCATTATAAAGTTCCTTGGCCTGGCACTCATCTGGTGCTTCCCCTCAAGTGTAGATGGTCAACATCTGTGTGGTCTCATCCTCAGTCCATTTGGGTGGCCAGACATGTTGCAATCTCCTGGAAGTAGCCATCTCGATACTCCAGTGGAAAAAGTAGTATAAATGGAAAAATGCTTAAGGATGCCCCACTCAGTTCGCAGGTAACAATGGTCTGATCCATAAATGTATTGGAATCAATTTTTGAAAGTAGTGCTTATGTCATGTTATCAGCTCTTTGG